>NC_089831.1:5677374-5920346 GCF_035046505.1 Tiliqua scincoides | reverse complement strand
ATTTCCTATGCTACATCTTCTCTTCTGCTCATCAGCCTCTCATGAAATCCTTTTTTTCATTTTTATTTATTTTTAATAATACACACAAACACACACACACACAAACATACAAACATATAACATACATTTAGGAGTGCTAAATACCATATACCATATACAATCATACTATATCTCCTAATCTACTGCTCATCTACTTCTGCCTCTTATTAGTTTATCCATTTATTTATATAATATATACTAAATTTTCCCTAATGCCCTGTACTATATTTTCTAAATTTTCACTTTCTATCAAACATAAACTTACTTCAATTACTCATTAATATTAAAACAAAATAATCTAATTACCAAAATAGGACAACATATAAAACAATTCTTCCATATACTTCTAACTCATCTGCTCATTTATATATTTCTTATATCAAATATATTAGATTTTTCCTAATTCCCTATAATATATTTTCTAAATATTTACTTTTTATCATTTAACACAATAACCACCTATAAAACAATTTATCCGCACGCTAACATTTCCAGCTATTTTTTCTAATTCATTCTAATTCATATATATCAATTTCGTATGTGTTTGTTTTTAAAGTAAATTTAAACCAGTTATTAACGAAATAAAATCCTCCAATTTTCTTTAACCCTCAGGTTAATCCTCAGGTTCTTTCTTTCTTTCTTTCCTTCTTTCTTTCTTTCTTTCTTTCTTTCTTTCTTTCTTTCTTTCTTTCTTTCTTTCTTTCTTTGTCTCCTGTAATATCTTTAATAATTTATCTCCATAACAGAATCCAATAAGTCCACACTTTCTTATATAAAATATGTTCATTCTTCCAATTAACTGGGAGGTGTTTTCTTCTTCTTGTTCCAACAAATTTTGTATTTTGTGCACCCATGTTACTCTGTCCATCTTCTCTATTTCAATCTCCATCAGCATCCCCTCTAGATCCTGTTGATTTTCCACTCTTCTAATTTCTGTATCCGCTCTTCTGATGATGATTTCATCCCTCATCATCATCTTTTCCGCTTTCTCCTTCTGTGTATCTTCTACTTGCTTCTTCACATCTTCCAATTACTCCTTGCACACATCTGTCTGTTGAGAGAGAGAGAGAGAGAGTCTTTAAACTGGCCTGAATCTGCAAGGACCAACTCAACTGCTGTCTTCTCATTGTGAGCAATTTTCCCAAATTTTTAATGATCTTTTGAGTCCAAATATCTGGAACAGGCTCCATCTTGCAGTTTCTCTCTAATCCACAAGATGTCCACAGCGTATTATTCTCCTTACTTCCACCACATGTTTTTTCAGTCAGGCATTCTTCGAATTTTTCTTACAGATAATGTGGTTAATAGAGAAAAACAAAATGAAAGAAACAGTCTCAAGAAGACAAAATTCTTTCAAGTCTAATGAAAATTATGTCCACAAGCAACTCTGGATTTTAGTCCACACACCAAATTATATTTATAGTTATAATCCACAACTGATTTATTCCACTACAAAGATAAAGAGTACTTTCAACATCCTTAAAAAGTTTCTCATTAACACCTTCAGTGTATCCAGGGCTTTTAGCCAAGTCAGTCAGTCAAAGTTGGGGACAATATTAACACATACTTATCTTAAATTTCCAACTTAAACTTTGCACTTCATGCTTTTTCTTCCATATGGTATCTTAGCATGGAGCCAGCAGCTTGACTGCAGACACTGCACTTCCCCCAGTACTATCCCTGACGATTAGGTTTCCAAGAAGAAAGCCCCCCCCCCCCCCCGGTCAGGCTTTCAAAATCTCAAATACCTGCACCGTGGAGAGATCTTATCTCTCCTGATCTTCCTCTCTGCCTGGATGTTCCTGTTTGGGGGCGATATCAGTGCTGATCTAACCGCTCAATCCATCCACCACCTATCCACCCAGGCAGAGAAAATGGAAAAAGACATTTCCTATGTTGCATCTTCTCTTTTACTCATCCCCATCAGCCTCTCGTGAAATCCTGTTGGAAGCACTGGCTCTTCCTCTCCACCTGGATGTTCCTATTTGGGGGCGATAACAGTGCTGATCTAACTGCTCAGTCCATCCACCACCTATCCACCCAGGATCTCCATCTGCTGAAATCTGCTTTTCAGTCCTAGTTGCTTCCAGTGTTCCCAGGCTCTGCCACGATGCACCCCCCCCCAACACACAAAAAGCAGAATCTGCAGCTGCAACCCTGAGAGAAAATCTCAGGAAAAACTCATCACCTCAAAGGCCCTCTTTAGAGAGGCTTAGTTTTGTTTGTTGCAGGGATCACGGGGGTCTCCTTCCCCCTCTGAAGGACAACAACCTACGTGGACAGCATGGCAACAGAAGCATCAACTGTAGGCACTTATGTTTATACAAGAATGACTGGGGAAGATTATTTGGGGTGATATTGCGGCTGATCTAATCACTCAGTCCATTCACCACCAATCCACCATGTTCTCCATCTGCTTCAAATCACTCTTCAGTCCCAGCTGCTTCCAGCATTCCTGGACAAGAAGCAGCCCTTGATATAGCCATCAACATTCCCCTGACAGTACCTTTCCCAGGCCATCCTATGGAGAAAGAATACAAGAGATACTAATGTCTTCACTTGCTTCAGAGGGAGTGAAAGTGTGACAAGCAGCCATCATTGCAACTCAGTGCAGAGATGCAGCCCTTTCTAATGGAGCCCATGACTGGGGTGAAGAATAGGCCCAGTCCATTCCATGGCATTTCCAGTCAAGGTCCACAATTAGTCATGGTCAGAGTATTTGAGAAAAGTGCTCTAGCAGGAGGAGGCAGGACATCCAACTTTCCAACTTCCTATCCAACTTTCCAGCACCAATGCACCCAAGGTAAAGGAACAAATGTTCCCTTGCACTGAGGTGGCCTCAGCCTGCCCCACCATGCTTGCCCTTCCACCACAGGAGGCAGTGCACACCCCATTGGCACAGCTGCATCCATGCTGGAAAATTGGATAGGATTGGGCCCTGAGTTTCCAACCAGGCCACCAACCCATTTTAAATTTGTGTAACAACCTCAACCTGTGACAGCTGTCCCCCCCCCCCACACACACACATTTTAAATGTCACCATAGGCTGTATGTACCAGTGGTGCATCTGTGTTCCTGTTGGCCATCTCATTCTGAACAAAGGGGGGCTTTACATGACATGTCTGTTTCATCCTAACCAAAAGCCTGACACAGCCAGGTGTGGAATAATCACATAACGGGACTGCCATGGCATTGTCGGGCAGCAAAAACACAGCAGGCACAGAAAGTGTTGGTGAAATCATTGGCATAGCTAGCGGGGGGTGGGAGAGGTCTGCCCCGAGTACCACCCTTAGGGGGGGTGACACCACAAATGACCCAACTTCGCTAACATCGTGAAGGTTAGGCGTAACACCATCATGCCTATACCGTTGGATGCGGAATTTCCAGAGGAATGCAATGCAAATAACCAGAGTGAAATATCTCCTTTCCATCAAAGGTTATGGTGTTACGTGAAAATCCCCTTTTCCCTTCCAAGTTGTGTTTTTATATCTAGTTATGTATTTTGGACTATACAGACCAAGCAAGCAGGCCACTCCTCCCCCAGCACATGTTTCTAAGGGCCATGGCCAAGCTACAAACACATGAATTACACAAACCCCCAATTCCTGCACCGAAGTCTACGAGCAAAGGTGGGAGAACTGGAATGTCTGGTAACAAGGGAAAACATTGACATAGTGGGCATAACGGAAACCTGGTGGAATGCAGAGAATCAGTGGGATACCGCAATCCCGGGCTATAAACTCTACAGGAGGGACAGGCAGGGGCGTGTTGGAGGTGGGGTGGCCCTTTATGTTAAGGAAGGGATAGAATCCAGCAAAGTAGAGATTGAAGGTGGGTCCGACTCCACCGTAGAATCTCTGTGGGTTAAATTACCAGGCTTGAGCAGCGATGTAATACTGGGGGCGTGCTATCGTCCTCCAGACCAGAAATCTGATGGGGACCTTGAAATGAGGAAACAGATCAGGGAGGTGACAAGGAAGGACAGGGTTGTAATCATGGGGGACTTCAATTATCCTCATATTGACTGGGTCAATTTGTGTTCTGGTCACGATAAGGAAACCGGATTTCTTGACGTGCTAAATGACTGTGGCTTAGATCAGCTAGTCACGGAGCCCACCAGAGGACAGGTGACTCTGGATTTAATTTTGTGCGGTACGCAGGACCTGGTTAGAGATGTAAACGTTACTGAGCCATTGGGGAACAGTGATCATGCTGCGATCCGTTTTGACGTGCACGTTGGGGGAAGAATACCAGGCAAATCTCTAACAAAAACCCTTGACTTCCGACAGGCGGACTTCCCTCAAATGAGGAGGCTGGTTAGGAGGAGGTTGAAAGGGAGGGTAAAAAGAGTCCAATCTCTCCAGAGTGCATGGAGGCTGCTTAAAACAACAGTAATAGAGGCCCAGCAGAGGTGTATACCGCAAAGAAAGAAGGGTTCCACTAAATCCAGGAGAGTGCCCGCATGGCTAACCAGCCAAGTTAGAGAGGCTGTGAAGGGCAAGGAAGCTTCCTTCCGTAAATGGAAGTCTTGCCCTAATGAAGAGAATAAAAAGGAACATAAACTGTGGCAAAAGAAATGTAAGAAGGTGATAGGGGAGGCCAAGCGAGACTATGAGGAACACATGGCCAGCAACATTAAGGGGAATAATAAAAGCTTCTTCAAATATGTTAGAAGCAGGAAACCCGCCAGAGAAGCGGTTGGCCCTCTGGATGGTGAGGGAGGGAAAGGGGAGATAAAAGGAGACTTAGAGATGGCAGAGAAATTAAATGAGTTCTTTGCATCTGTCTTCACGGCAGAAGACATCAGGCAGATACCGCTGCCCGAACGGCCCCTCCTAACCGAGGAGTTAAGTCAGATAGAGGTTAAAAGAGAAGATGTTTCAGACCTCATTGATAAATTAAAGATCAATAAGTCACCGGGCCCTGATGGCATACACCCAAGGGTTATTAAGGAATTGAAGAATGAAGTTGCAGATCTCTTGACTAAGGTATGCAACTTGTCCCTCAAAACGGCCACGGTGCCAGAAGATTGGAGGATAGCAAATGTCACGCCTATTTTTAAAAAGGGAAAGAGGGGGGACCCGGGAAACTATAGGCCGGTCAGCCTAACATCTATACTGGGTAAGATGGTGGAATGCCTCATCAAAGATAGGATCTCAAAACACATAGACGAACAGGCCTTGCTGAGGGAGAGTCAGCATGGCTTCTGTAAGGGTAAGTCTTGCCTCACAAACCTTATAGAATTCTTTGAAAAGGTCAACAGGCATGTGGATGCGGGAGAACCCGTGGACATTATATATCTGGACTTTCAGAAGGCGTTTGACACGGTCCCTCACCAAAGGCTACTGAAAAAACTCCACAGTCAGGGAATTAGAGGACAGGTCCTCTCGTGGATTGAGAACTGGTTGGAGGCCAGGAAGCAGAGAGTGGGTGTCAATGGGCAATTTTCACAATGGAGAGAGGTGAAAAGCGGTGTGCCCCAAGGATCTGTCCTGGGACCGGTGCTTTTCAACCTCTTCATAAATGACCTGGAGACAGGGTTGAGCAGTGAAGTGGCTAAGTTTGCAGATGACACCAAACTTTTCCGAGTGGTAAAGACCAGAAGTGATTGTGAGGAGCTCCAGAAGGATCTCTCCAGACTGGCAGAATGGGCAGCAAAATGGCAGATGCGCTTCAATGTCGGTAAGTGTAAAGTCATGCACATTGGGGCAAAAAATCAAAACTTTAGATATAGGCTGATGGGTTCTGAGCTGTCTGTGACAGATCAGGAGAGAGATCTTGGGGTGGTGGTGGACAGGTCAATGAAAGTGTCGACCCAATGTGCGGCGGCAGTGAAGAAGGCCAATTCTATGCTTGGGATCATTAGGAAGGGTATTGAGAACAAAACGGTTAGTATTATAATGCCATTGTACAAATCTATGGTAAGGCCACACCTGGAGTATTGTGTCCAGTTCTGGTCGCCGCATCTCAAAAAGACATAGTGGAAATGGAAAAGGTGCAAAAGAGAGCGACTAAGATGATTACGGGGCTGGGGCACCTTCCTTATGAGGAAAGGCTACGGCGTTTGGGCCTCTTCAGCCTAGAAAAGAGACGCCTGAGGGGGGACATGATTGAGACATACAAAATGATGCAGGGGATGGACAGAGTGGATAGGGAGATGCTCTTTACACTCTCACATAATACCAGAACCAGGGGACATCCACTAAAATTGAGTGTTGGGCGGGTTAGGACAGACAAAAGAAAATATTTCTTTACTCAGCGCGTGGTCGGTCTGTGGAACTCCTTGCCACAGGATGTGGTGCTGGCGTCTAGCCTAGACGCCTTTAAAAGGGGATTGGACGAGTTTCTGGAGGAAAAATCCATTATGGGGTACAAGCCATGATGTGTATGCGCAACCTCCTGATTTTAGGAATGGGTTAAGTCAGAATGCCAGATGTAGGGGAGAGCACCAGGATGAGGTCTCTTGTTATCTGGTGTGCTCCCTGGGGCATTTGGTGGGCCGCTGTGAGATACAGGAAGCTGGACTAGATGGGCCTATGGCCTGATCCAGTGGGGCTGTTCTTATGTTCTTATGTTATGTTCCTTGCAGGTCAATGTATAACCTAATCACTGTGTCTCCTGATTATGCAAAACAAGCATGCACCTATGGAGGAGGAAGTCTATTGTTCTTTTGTTGTAGCTTTAACACTCTTAAGCACCTTATGCAAATTGCCTCCCTCCCCCAGAGCCAAGCTTTGCTGATAACTGAGTTCTGGACCCTTCCACCTTTTCTTTACATACTCCAAGTGTTACTGAGCATGCCCACAGCTCTGGGATACTTCCGGTCAGTTTGGATTGACTTCCAGGTCAAAGACAACTCTTAAGAGAGAACTCAGAGCACATGCGGTCTCTCTCTGATTGCTCTCTTGCGAGAGTGGTCCTGCGGGACTCTTCATCCAACTGCTCCCCCCCCACAGGTAAATATATCGTGCGTCTAAACTTCCCCCCCTTTTTCCCTACCTATTCCTCCCTTCTCCCCCCATCTTTAGTCAGCAACTGGGTTTAGCAGATTAAGGAACTCCTAAAATACCTTCCTACACCCTAACCATTTCTGTTTCTTTTTTCGGGTGCACTCAAATTATAGCACATGCATCCACCACGAGTTAGGTACACCAGACAAGTATATACTTATCGATTCTCCATGTGTATTATGTTACCTTTGTGTGTTTTTGCAATAAAAATATAATCCTTTGATTGAAAGTTACCTTCATCCCAGTCTCCTCATTAAGCTAAACAAGGGATTTCTTTGCTCTACGCTGTCTTGTATCCAGCCTATGGTCCCAAAAGTTTCCAGAAGGCTAATATAAATAATTCCCCTAAACAAAACAGCCTTTTTGGTAACAATGGCCAAAAAACCGGAAACCAAAAATGCATGGAACCCTATGGAACGTGAAACAGAGCCATATCACGTGTTTACTCATGAGTAGGCAGACTTGCCTTAGTCCTTTAGAAAGGGCAGGCTGAGAGGAATCAAAGGTCACCAGAATGGTTCCCGTCCAATGAACGCAACCCCCAAAAAACACCCAAGAAGGAAGTCCCTCCCTCCAAGCTGAGGAATGTATTGAGCCATGCGGAAAGAGAAAGGAAGCCACACAGTCACATTTACTCCCAAGTAGGCAAAGGTACCTTGGTACCTGGTCAAGTTGGGCACAGGGGTGTGCAAGGCTAGCTGCATGGTCCCAATCTGATGAAAATGGAGCTGAACAAATGAAGGTAGCAAACCCTAAAGCAGGGGTGCCCAAACCCCGGCCCTGGGGCCACTTGCGGCCCTGAAGGACTCCCAATGCAGCCCTCAGGGAACCCCTGGTCTCCAGTGAGCCTCTGGCCCTCCAGAGATTTATTGGAGCCTGCACTGGCAACTGCTTTCCGTGTGAGGGCAACTGCTTGACCTCCCCCGTGAGCTGTGGGATGAGGGCTCCCTCCACTGCTTGCTGTTTCACATCTGTGATGCAGCAGTGGCAGTGGAGGAAAGGCTGGTCTCGCTTTGTGCCAGGCCTTTTATAGGCCTTGAGCTATTGCAAGACCTTCATTCATTCATATAAGTTTATCTTTAATATATTCAGTTATGTCAACTTATGTAAATTTATTAAAATTTTAAATGTAAATTAATTAATTTTCCCCCCTGGCCCCCGACACAGTGTCAGAGAGATGATGTGGCCCTCCTGCCAAAAATTTTAGACACCCCTGCCCTAAAGAATAAAACAGGCTTCAGCTGTAAGGTGCCTTGGTAAGTTCTGAGTAAGTTCTGATAGTGATATGCTTACTCTCCCCCCTCCAAGTCTGGATCTGCCCACAATCTCCCTTTCTCCCCCCCCCAGCCTGGATTCCCCCACAATCTTCCTTCCCCCCCCTCCAAGCCTGGATCCCTCCACAATCTCCCTTTCTGCCCCTCCAGCCTGGGTCCCCCTACAATCTCCCTTAAGAACATAAGAACAGCCCCACTGGATCAGGCCATAGGTCCATCTAGTGCAGCTTCCTGTATCTCACAGCAGCCCACCAAATGCCCCAGGGAGCACACCAGATAACAAGAGACCTCATTCTGGTGCCCTCCCTTGCATCTGGCATTCTGACATAGCCCATTTCTAAAATCAGGAGGTTGCACATGCACATCATGGCTTGTAACCCGTAATGGATTTTTCCTCCAGAAACTTGTCCAATCCCCTTTTAAAGGCATCCAGGCCAGTTGCTATCACCACATCCTGTGGCAAAGAGTTCCACAGACCAACCACACACTGAGTAAAGAAATATTTTCTTTTGTCTGTTCTAACTCTCCCAAAACTCAGTTTTAGTGGATGTCCCCTGGTTCTGGTGTTATGTGAGAGTGTAAAGAGCATCTCCCTATCCACTCTGTCCATCCCCTGCATAATTTTGTATGTCTCAATCATGTCCCCCCTCAGGCGTCTCTTTTCTAGGCTGAAGAGGCCCAAATGCCTTAGCCTTTCTCCCCCCCTCCAAGCCTGGATCCCCCCACAATCTCCCTTTCTCCACCCCCTTCAAGCCTGGATTCCTTCCACAATTTTCCCAAAATTCTGGAAATTGTGGCTTTTAGGAATATTACTATCATGTTATATACCATTTTATGCAGAATTTCATCCATTACTTGTGGGGAAATATTCACTGCATTTATTTTCTGGCCATTATTATTATTCATTTCATGTCATGACTATTATTATCTCTGTCTCACCTACCTCACAGGGTTGTTGTGAGGACAAAATAAGGGGAGGAACCATGTACACCATTCTGAGCTGCTTAGAGGAAGGGTGGTATAAAAATGTGAATTAATTAATAAATAATATAATATATTAATTAATTAATTATATCATATGGGGTGACAAAATTTTATGGGCCCCGGGTGTCAAATGACCTAGCTACACCTCTGGGTGAAATCGCAGACTTGTTGTTCCCCAGAGTTGTGTTTCTCTGACTATGGCAAGCAGTCGCTTTGGGAGAACTTTTTGAGTGTTTGCACGAGTGTACAGTGCCTTTGTTGGTTCAACCCAGAAGGCACAGCTTGGTCCAAAATGGCTGCCTTTCCCCTCAGGATTGCAGCATAGGCAGGCCTGTTGCCTCAGGCTGAAAAGGGCGGGGGAAATCCGTTAGGAGGGAGGGGGAATTGAGGGAGAACCAAAGTGCCTCGGTCCAAAATGGCTGCCTTTCCCCTCAGGAGTGCAGCATAGGGAGGCCTGTTGCCTCAGGCTGAAAAGGGCGGGAAAAACCGTTAAGAGAGAGGGGGCATTGAGGGAGAACCAAACTGAAGGCTTAGAATGAAAGGTCCGGCACGCAGTGCATCACATGAGGCAGTGGTTCCCAATGTTTTTCCCCCTGTGTACTCATCATATTAGTGAAATGTTTGTAATTCATAAAGTTGCTGTTATTTCAAATTTATATTTGAAATATATATTTATATTTATATATTTACAGCAAGCCTTCTCTGTAGTGCCGCCACAACCACAACAGTGCTTTGGTTTAAATCATTGCCCTCCTCCAAGTTGCTATTGCTTTTCTGATTTTTTTAAAAGTTGTTTTATATATTGTACATTTATGTACATTATTGTACATTTTTAATCTTGAATTGTGAACCATTTGCTCTGTTAAATTAATACAATAATAAATAAATAAATAAAAATTAGGGGAGACAATTAGGGGAGGTGCTATGCACCACCCCCAACATTTTGAATGTCACCACAAGCTAGATGCAGCAGTGGTGCATTTGCGCACCCGTTGGACATCTCATTTTGAACAAAGGGGAGCTTTAAATGACATGCCTGTTTCATCCTAACCATAAGCTTGGCACAGCTGGGTGTGGTATAATCACAGTATCTCAGCATCCCTCAGCATGGGACTGCCATGGCATGGTCAGGCTGCAGAAACATTGCTGGCACATGAAACTGCAGGCACTGATGGCTGCAGAAACACAGGCACATAAAACATCAGTAAAATCACCAAATTTTACCAGATAGATTTGGTTTTGGCATTGGCCTTTAAAGCCCTTCATGGTTTAGGTCCAGGTTATCTGAGAGACAGCCTTCGTCCATACATTCCAGCCTGCTCTCTTAGATCATCTGAGGGGCTCTCTTTCAAATGCTGCCATTCCTGGTCTTCAACCAGTTCCCAATCCATGAGAGGACCTGCCCTTTATTTCCCTGACTGTTTTCTCAGCAGCCTTTGGTGAGGGAACATGTCGAACACCTTCTCAAAGTCCAGATATATAATGTCCATGGGTTCTCCTGCATCCACAAGCCTGTTGACCTTTTCAAAGAATTCTAAAAGGTTTGTGAGGCAAGACTTACCCTTACAGAAGCCATGCTGATTCTCCCTCAGCAAGGTTTGTTCATCTATGTGTTTTGAGATTCTATCCTTGATGAGATATTCCACCATCTTACCTGGAATAGAAGTTAGGCTGACCGGCCTATACTTTCCTATTCCCCCCTCCTTCTCTTTTTAAAGATCGATGTGACATTTGCTATCCTCCTCTGGTACCATGTCTATTTTAAGGGATGAGTTGCATATTTTTGTCAAGAGATCAGCAACTTCATTCTTCAGTTACTTAATAACTCTTGGGTGGATGTCATCAGGGCCCAGTGTCTTACTGATCTTTAATTTGTCTATTAGGTCTGAAACATCTACTCTTTTAACTTCTATCCTAATTAATTCCTTGGTCAGGAGGGCCGTTCAGGCAGCAGTCTTCTGTCATGAAGACAGATGAAAATAACTCATTTAATTTCTCTGCCATCCTTAAGTCTCCTTTTATCTCCCTTTCCCTCCCTCACCATCCAGAGGACCAACTGCTTCTCTGGTGGGTTTCCTCCTTCTAACATATTTGAAGAAGCTTTTATTATTACCCTTAATGTTGTTGGTCATGTGTTCCCCATAGTCTCTCTTGGCCTCCCATATCACATTTCTTTTGCCACTTCCTTTTTGTTCTCCTCATTAGGGTAAGCCTTCCATTTACGGAAGGAAGCCTCCTTGCCCTTTATATCCTCTCTAACTTGGCTCGTTAGCCATGCGGGCACCCTCCTGGACTTAGCTGAACCCTTCTTCCTTTGCAGTATACACTTCTACTAGGTCTCTATTACTGTTGTTTTAAGCAACCTCCTTGCACTCTGGAGAGATTTAACTCTTTTTACCTTTCCTTTCAACCTCCTTATAACCATCCTCCTCATTTGAGGGAAGTCCACTCCTCGGAAGTAAAGAGTTTTGCGTCAGATTTGCTTGGTACTCTTCCCCTGACGTGCATGTCACAGCATGGTCACTTTTCCCCAATGGCTCAGTAACATTTACATCTCTAATCAATTCCTGAATACTGCACAATATTAAATCCAGAGTCACCTGTCCTCTGGTGGGCTCCATGACTAGCTGCTCAGTCATTTAGAATGTCAGGAAATCCGGTCTCTCTTTCGTGACCAAAATACAAATTGACCCAGTCTATATGAGAATAATTGAATTTCTCCATGATTGCAACCCTATCCCTCTTTGACACCTCCCTGATCTGTTTCCTTATCTTCCTTCCCTGCCAGCCTTTCAAGGCATTCTAATTCAGACCTGCCTTTTCCCGCCATTATTCATTTCCTTTTTAAGTACCCTTAAAGGTCCTGGCAAGTACCCCCAGGGGTATCCGTACCCCAGGTTGGGAACCACTGATATAAGGCTTGGATGTCAAAAGCATTTCATATAGTGTGGCAAGCAATCCTGTGGCAGGCGAGATCTGGCCCCTCAAGCCTTGAGACTATTCATTAGGGCTGCTTCATTATGAGAAATGGATCAAGGTTTTAGCAAATAAATAAAGATATTACTTTTATTACAAATAAATAAAGATATTAGCAAATAAATAAAGATATTACTTTTTTCTAGATCACCCCCCTTGGTAAGTCTCATCGAGTGAGTTCTCATAGAGTGTCATTTTAAAAATGGGGTCCTGGTGCCAAAATCTTTGAGAACCACTGCTCTGTTTGCTTATTGTGCAAAGGCCCTCTGTTTACCACTCTTCAAGGATCAGGGCAGTGAACATCGTCCTCCTGTCTCAGGACAGTGCCCAACACAAGCTGAAGCAGAGTCACAGAGCAGAAGAATATTTTTCCAATTCCTCCACTACTCCTTTGCCCCTAAAAATAAACTAGGAACCCAGGCAATAACAAGGTCTCACAGAAAAACCTTGTGTAAAAACCTTGACTACAGTTTGCAATGTACACAGCTCGGCTGGGAGTAGCACAGGTCCTGGACGGGGGTCCTTCCCCTCTTTATGATTCACAGACCCCTCCCCAACACAGTGCCTACAATGTCCCCAATAACACCCCCGTCACCAGACTGTCAAACCATCACCCCAGTCCTACTAGGTCCCAGTATGAGTTCAAAACATCTCAGTAGCTTTTACTCAGTGGGTTTTCCTTTCCATATGGATGGTAGGGAACAGAATGCCTCAATCTGCATTGGTAATGGTGAACCATCTAACCCAGGGGTCTCCAAACTATGACCCGGGGGCCAAATCTGGCCTGCCACAGGATTTTATCCGCTCCGCAGTAACTTAAAATACTTTTTTCCCACCTACGTGGTCGGAAAGTTGACGTGTGCAGTTCTGTCTGCCGCATTCCTTTCCATATGGCCAGAGTGGTGTCAGGCTGGCTACCCGTTTCCAGTCAGCTGGGCCATAAGCTTTAAGACCATCCAATCATAAATTTTCATGGTTAATCTCACCCCTGCCGAGGAAACAAATCAGGTTTCCGCAGGTTGATTTTTTCAACCATGCTGTAAAACGATTGCAGTGAGGAAAGAGTGTCCTTTTCCTCACGTAAATGTATCATCACAATCCAGGCTTCTGCAACGCTCGGGCTGAGACTGTGTGCCTTGCAGTGCTCCTCTTTGTCCCATAGAAAGCAGACTTCTTGTGGTTCAATAAAATGAGTGAAATACACAGTGTGGCCCTCATTCTGAAAAGGTTGCAGAGCCCTGCCCTTGGCATCTATCCTCTTCTCCTCTTTCACTCCGTTTCCCTCTTCCTTTTCAAGTCCAGGAGGAAGGAGCAGCAGAGGTGCCCCCAGGGGAAAGGGTGGGGAGCGGTTGGCCTTGGCCTGCCTCTCTTTGGGCACAATCCTAAGCAGGTCTGCTCAGAAGTATGTCCTCTAGTGTTCAATGGGACTTACTTCCAGGACAGTGAGTTCAGGATTGCAGCCTTTGTCACCACCCATAGGTATAGTTCCCAGAGCAGGAGCTGGGAAGGTTTGACAGTGACTCCCTACCTAGTGCTGTGTCCTGAGGGCCAAGGTCCCGGAGTGCCTGTTAACGGAGGGACTGCTGGACTTGGACACAGCCAGGGATGTGGGTCTGCCTCTGGGAAGGAGTGTGTAAAAATTACACTCAGAAATTTGGCAAAAACGGCTCAGCTTCTCTTTCCTCTTGCAGTCTTCCAGGCAGCAAAGGGGATACCCGGGACCAAGACTGTGCGGCCGATCGGGTGGCCGAATGTGGAGAGCAAAACTCCACCTCGGCTGGGCACCACCAGTAAGTATGCTTATGCTTGATGTTCTGGAAATGCTGGACATGCTGGGGACCTCAAGGGAGTTTCTCCTCTCCAGCATCCCCATAGGATGGGTAGTGAACACTTTCCTACACACAGAAGTGCGCGCACCCCTGGGGAGCCATCTTCTCCCCACATCTAAAGGAGAAACCTGGTTTCCCAAGAGCAAGGGTTCAGGGTTCCGGGGAGGCTGGCCAAGGGGTGCTCAGAGCCCGGGGAAGACCTCAAGCAATACTGCTGGGTCTCTTTGACCAGGTCTGGCTAAGGAGTCTTTTGGGCGGCAATTCCCTGCTGGAGGGCACTGCCTCTGTCTGTTCCCTGACCAGATTCTCTTCTATCCCCTGCAGGTCCCCCAGGGTGATGAGCTGGGCCTCCTTTTCGTAAAGGAACGGAGGTCCGAGTGCAGACTCCGGAGCGTCAAGGCGCGGTGGCTGCTGCTCGAGCGCAGGAGGGAAACACCCCAGGTGAGGAAGAAAAACACTCCTGCACAGACATACAGAAGGAGAGAGTGCACCGAAATGGAATTTCAGTAGAGAATCGCTAGGGAGCCAGAGAGCCTTCCTTTGGGTTCTGTGGAGGTGCTGCATGGGAGCTGCCTAAGGAGGTTCTGGGTGGACTGAGTGGTTCTGTGGAGGTGCTGGAAAGATGAGCATTGGGTGCCTCCTGGGACCAAGTGCCTGATTGGGACCAAGTGCCCAGATAAGTGACTGAGTGCCCATTCCACCACACACAGTAGGAAATGTGCTGTAAAACACATTTGCGAGTCCTTAGTGATGGCGGAGTGCTGGAGCTAGCCCAGTGTCAGCTCCAAGCCAGGACCCCAAAGGTAGCATTCTTGCAAGTGCGACCTGTTCCACGTGCAGGGCCAGTTAGGCAGGCGGAGCTCAGGGGTGTTAATGCATGGCTGAGACAGTGGTGTTGGTAGGAGTGTTCAGATTTGCTGGGCACTGGGGAGCATTTTGGGACAAGTTGGGCCTGTAGGAGAGGGAAGGTCTTCACTTGGACCAAAATGGAGCCGGACCGCTGGCACGTAACATGAAAGAGGTGGCAGAGCAGCTTTTCAACTGAACCCCGGGGGAAAGCCGACAAGAGCCGAGGGACGGCTGGTTCCGTACTCCTCATCCCTAGGGGTTATGGCGGATACAGAACAACAAGCAAATGACAGAGTGCAAATTAGGATGGAAGCATGATGGTCGTTGACAACCAGGCCAGCAAAATGAGACGCTGTGGGGATCAAGGCACAAATATTTCAGGGACCCCATATACAGGTGCTTTTATACTGGCAACTGCTTGTCCAGTGTTGTGGGATTCTTTTCAGCTTGTGCAGCCTGAGGATGTGGACAGACTCCTTTGGAGTGTGAGGCCGTCTGCCTGCCTGTTTGACCCTTGCCCTGCTTGGCTGATAAGAGCTGCCCGGGGGGGGACTGGCTGAGTGGACGGGGAGGGTGGTCAACTCTTCTTTGGGGGAGGGGACACTGCCGCTTGCTTTGAAGCGGGCGGTGGTTCGCCCCCTCCTGAAGAAGCCCTCCCTGGATTCCAATGTGTTGAACAACTATCGGCCAGTCTCCAACATCCCGTTTCTGGGCAAGGTAATTGAGCGGGTGGTGGCGGCCCAACTCCAGAGGGTCTTGGATGAAGCGGATTATCTGGATCCTTTTCAATCTGGTTTCAGGCCGGGCTTTGGGACGGAAACTGCCTTGGTCGCCTTGGTGGATGACCTACGCCGGGGACTGGACAGGGGGAGTGCGTCCCTGTTGGTCCTGCTGGACCTCTCGGCGGCTTTCGATACCATCGACCATGGTATCCTTCTGGGCCGATTGGCCGAGTTGGGAGTTGGAGGCACTGTTTTGCGGTGGTTCCGCTCCTACTTGGAAGGTCGGTCCCAGATGGTGGTGCTGGGGGATGCCTGTTTGACACCCTGGCGGGGTGCCGCAGGGCTCAATTCTGTCCCCCATGCTATTTAATATCTACATGAAACCGCTGGGAGAGGTCATCCGGGGGTTTGGAGTGGGGTGTCATCAATATGCTGATGACACCCAGCTTTATCTCTCCTTTCCTCCAGACTCCAGGGTGGCGGTTGAGGGCCTAGAGCGCTGTCTGGAAGCAGTGAGGATCTGGATGGGGGCTAACAAGCTGAAATTAAATCCGGATAAGACAGAGGCTCTCCTGGTTCGGAAATCCTCGATGCAGGTGCTGGATTATCAGCTTGCTCTGAATGGGGTTGCACTCCCTCTGAAGGAGCAGGTCCGCAGCTTGGGGGTCCACCTGGACTCGCAGCTGCTCCTGGATTCCCAGGTGGCGGCTGTGGCTAGGGGGGCCTTTGCTCAGCTTCGGCTGGTGCGCCAGCTGCGTCCGTACTTGGATCGTGCAGACCTGGCCACGGTGATCCATGCTACGGTGACATCGAGGTTAGATTATTGTAACGCGCTTTATGTGGGGCTGCCCCTGAAGACGGTTCGGAAACTGCAATTAGTGCAGAATGCGGCGGCCCGTGTGGTCACTGGAGCTAGGCGGTTTGACTCTGTCAGCCAGCTTCTCCGGGGGCTACATTGGCTGCCCATTCGTTTCCGGGCCCAATTCAAGGTGCTGGTTTTGACCTTTAAAGCCCTATACTGCTCTGGGCCAGGTTATCTTAGAGATCGCCTACTCCCATACAATCCGGCTCGTCCTCTCAGGTCATCAGAGAAGGCCTTTTTACAAGTGCCGCCGCCTAAGGAGGTACGTGGGGCGGCGGCAAGAAATAGGGCCTTCTCAGTAGTGGCACCAACGTTGTGGAACTCCCTTCCCCTTGACTTGAGAATGGCTCCCTCTCTTGAGTCCTTTCGGCGAGGCCTGAAGACCTTGTTGTTTAACCAAGCCTTCTGACATTCTGGCCTTTTTAACATCTTTTATATATCTTTTAGTTGCTTTTTTACAGGCCCGATTCCTCTAAGAACTGCTGTTTTATGCTCTTTTATTCTGACTCTTCTGACTACTGTTTTTATGGGTTCTGCTAATGTGTTTTTTAATATGTTTTTATCTGTGAAATTATGTTTTAATTTGTTTTATATGTTGTTAGCCGCCCTGGGTCCCTTTTTGGGAGAAGGGCGGGATAAAAATAAAGTTTTATTATTATTATTATTATTATTATTATTATTATTATTATTATTATTATTATTTATGTGAATGCCCAAAGTCTCCGAGTAGAGATGGGAGAGCGGGAATGTTTGGTGGCTGCGGAGAACATTGATACAGTGGGCAAAACGGAAACCTGGTGGAATGCAGAGAACCAGTGACATACAGCAATCCCAGGTTATCAACCCTATAGGAGGGACAGGGAGGGGCGTGATGGAGATGGGGTGGCCATGTATGTCCAAGAAGGGGTAGAATCTAGCAGGGTTGCAATGGAAGGCGGAACTGCCTCCACCACAGAACTACTGTGGTGTACCACAGGCCCGAAGAGGGATGTCATAGTGGGTTCGTGCGATCGTCCTCCGGTCCAAAAACCTGAAGGGGACCTCAGAACAAGAAAACAGATCAGGGAGGTGTCGAGGAGGGACAGGGTTGTCATCATGGGGGACTTCAATTATCCTCATACCGACTGAGTCAATGCCTGCTCTGGTCACGAAAGAGAGACTGGGTTGCTTGACATACAGTCGGCGAACTGAAAAGTTTCTGAAACTGAACTGAACTGAAAACTGATCTAAGCTAACAAACATTTTTGACAGTTCTGCCAGAGATGGAGTCCTATAGTCCCATCATTTGGTCACCACAGATCACCAAGTAGTATGCATATCCCCAATGAAGAATGCCTGTCCCAGAATTGGGAGCAGGGCATCCCAGAGCTCTTCCCTTGGGCACTGCTGTGTGAAACCTCCTGGCTTGGCGGACTCCATGCTGGCCGGGCAGTGCTCCTGGGGAAGGTGCCTGACAGTGCAAACCAGGACGGGAGAGAAAGAGGAAGGTGGCCACATGGGAAGCGCCTCCACAGATCCGAGTGGAGAAGAGTGAAGTTCAGAGAGAGGCAGCATCTGGGCCCCCTGCCTGCTGCCCCTTAGGGTCCTGCACATGGCATTGCACTGAGCTCTGAACAGGGGATGGAATGGAAGAGCAAGCCAAGAGGAGAGTGGAGATGAAGCGACACCCTTGACCCTAGCCAAGGATCTCCAAACTAGGGCCTACAGCTGTGGCAGGCTACAGCTGGTCTGCCACCAAGTTTGATTGGGCCCACAGCCATTTTTTTCCCAGCCACATGGTCAGAAAGTTGACATGTGCAGTTCTGCCTGCCTCAAATCAGGTTTCCGCAGGTTGACTTTCCAACAGTGCTTTAAAACGATGGCAATGAGGAAAGAGTGTCCTTTTCCTCACGTCAACAAATCCTCACCATCCAGGTTCTGCAATGTGTGCTTTACATCCCTCCTCTCCTCCCCACAGAATGCGGGTTTTTGGTGGCCCAAGAAAATGAGTAAAATACACTGTGTGGCCTCTTTCTGAAAAGTCTACAGACCCCTGCCCTAGGCAGCTATCCTCCTCTCCTCTTTTTTTTCAAAGCCAGGAGGAAGGAGCAGCAGAGGTGCCCCCAGCGGAAAGGTGGGGAGTGGTCTGCCTCTCTTTGGGCACAAACCTAAGCAGGTCTGCTCAGAAGTAAGTCCTCTAGTGTTCAATGGGACTTACTTCCAGGACAGTGAGGTCAGGATTGCAAGCCTAAAACCCATAGGTTTTAGTTCACTGAGTTGGAGTTGGGAAGGTTTGACAGTGACGCCCTACCTGGGGTGTGACCTGAGGGCCAGGGTCCAGGAGTGCCTGATAACAGAGGGACTGCTGGACTTGGAGACAGCCAGGGGGGGTCTGCCTCTGGGAAGGAGTGTGTGTAAAAATTACACTCAGGAAATTTGGCAAAAATGGCTCAGCTTCTCTTTCCTCTTGCAGTCTTCCAGGCAGCAAAGGGGCCACCCGGGACAAAGACTGAACGGCCGGTTGGGTGGCCGAACGTGGAGAGCTAAACTCCACCTCGACTGGGCACCACCAGTAAGTATGCTTATACCTGATGTTCTGGAAATGCTGGACATGCCGGGGACCTCAAGGGAGATTCTCCTCTCCAGCATCTCCATAGGATGGGTAGTGAACACTTTCTTACACACAGAAGTGCCCACACCCCTGGGGGGCAATCTTCTCCCCACATCTAAAGGAGAGACCTGGTTTCCCAAGAGCCACGGCTCGGGGATCCTTCAGGGTTTGGGGGAGGCTGGCCAAGGGGTGCTCAGAGCCCAGGGAGAACCTCAAGCAATTCTGCTAGGTCTTTTTGACCGGGTCTGGCCCAGGGCTCTGTGGGGGGGCACTACTATGTTGGAGGGCGCTACCGCTGTCTGTTCCCTGACCAGTTTCTCTTCTATCATTTGCAAGTCCCCCAGGCTGACAACTTGGACCTCCTACTTCAAAACAGTAAGAGATCCAAGTTCGCCGCAGAGAGAGCGGAGGCCCGGTTGCTCTCCTTTGAAGCAAGGAGGCAAGCACCAAAGGTGAGTAAGAAGAAACGTGCACCCCCCTAGACAGGCACACACAGATACACCCAGATACACGTTCAATCACTTACTCAGAGTGCACTGAGTGTTTTAGAAGGAAGTGTGTTACCAGACCAAGAACTCTATTCCGTGTTTCTTACACTGTGGGTCAGGACCCACTTGGAGGGTCGTGATCCAATTTCTGGTGGGTTCCTCAGAGCCTCCAGTGAACACATGGGCGAATGAAAGTTTCTTCATTGCCTCAAGCCCTGAGGCTATTCAGTAACCAGATAGCTGCTAACTGCCCTGCAAAGAGCTGGGCTGCTGCTCAGTTTCAAGTTTGTTGGAAATGTAGGAAGATCAATGTTGGAGCGTCTTTTTTTCTGGTGTGTTTTTTGTTCCAAGTCTGTCCAGGACAGGTCGTCAGGGCAGGAGAAGGCTGGGTCACAGAAGGAAGCCCCTCAAGCCTTGAGGCTGTTCATTAGGGCTGCCTCATCACGAGATATGGATCAAGGTTTTTATAGATTAATAATTAGGATTTGTAAATAAATAAAAATATTTTCATTCTAGATCACCCTTTTTGAAAGTTGCATCAAGCTAGGTGGTTTCCAACGGAGTGTCATTTTAAAAAGTGGGTCCCAGTATTCAAATGTTTGAGCACCACTGCTCTATGTGGTGGTTGTAAAAAGGCCCTCTGTTTACCATGCTTGAAGGGTCAGGGTGGTGAACATCACCCTCCTGTCTCTGGAAGATGTCCACAACAACCTGAAGCAGAGTCACAGGGTTCTTCCGATTCCTCCTCATCCATCTCTATTCCTTTGCCCCTTAAACTAAAATGCGAACCCAGGAAGTAAGAAGTTTTCAAAGAAAAACCTTGAATACAGTTTGCAAAATACACAGCTCAGTTGGTAGTAGCACAGGACCTAGACTGGGGTCCTTAACCTCTTATGATTTACAGACACCCCCCCCCCCAATACAGTGCCCAAGAATATCCCCTTCACCAGACTGTCAAAACCATCATCACCACCTGTCCTATTTGATGCCAATATGACTTAAAAACATCTCAGTAGCTTAGCTTGGTTTTAGGGTTTTAGGTATAGTTCACAGAGCAGGAGCTGGGAAGGTTTGACAGTGACTCCCTAACTAGTGCTGTGTCCTGAGGGCCAGGGTCCCGGAGTGCCTGATAACGGAGGGACTGCTGGACTTGGACACAGCCAGGGAGGTGGGTCTGCCTCTGGGAAGGAGTGTGTAAAAATTACACTCAGGAAATTTGGCAAAAATGGTTCAACTTCTCTTTCCTCTTGCAGTCTTCCAGGCAGCAAAGGGACCACCCGGGACCAAGACTGTGCAGCCGGTCGGGTGGCAGAACCTGGAAAACTAAACTCCACCTTGGCTGGGCACCACCAGTAAGTATGCTTATACTGGATGTTCTGGAAATGTTGGACATGCTGGGGACCTAAAGGGAGATTCTCCTCTCCAGCATCTCCATAGGATGGGTAGTGAACACTTTCCTAAACACAGAAGTGCCCACACCCCTGGGGAGCCATCTTCTCCCCACATCTAAAGGAGAGACCTGGTTTCCCAAGAGCCAGGGCTCGGGGAGACATCAGGGTTCAGGGGAGGCTGGCTGACTGAAGTAAACAGGTGCAAAAACACTGGGCCTTGGCCTTGGGAAATATGGGAAGCAAGCACACTTGCTTCTGCTCAAAGGCACCCCTTGAGCAGGCCCTGTTCATGAGCTAAGAACATGATGCCCAGTAAACAAGTATGATATAGCATATTAGGGAAGCATTAAGACCTTAGGAATGCTGTTATCTAGGAATGTTGCTATCAGTAACTGCTGTATTGCGTAGACAGAAAAAAGTGAATAAAAGCAAGGATGCTGGCTTGTAGAAGCAGCTTCAGTCCTTCATCAATCTTGAAACCTGACTCTGACTCTTCATTGCTTCACTGACAGGTGCTCAGTGCCAGGGAAGGACCTCAAGCAATACTGCCGGGTCTGGCCAAGGGCTCTGTGGGTGGGCACTTCTCTGTTGGAGGGCACTGCATCTGTCTCTTCCCTGACCAGTTTCTCTTCTATCACATGCATGTCGCCCAGGCTGATGACTCAGACCTCCTATATGAAAAGAATAGAAGGTCCAAGTTCATAGCAAGGAGGGCAGAGGCCAAGTGGCTGGCACTTCAGAGAAGGGGGCAAGCACCAAAGGTGAGGAAGAGAAAAACACCCCCACACACACATACAGAGAGAGAGAAAGAGAGTGCACTGAGAGCCCAATTATAACAGGGGACAGATGCATTGCTTCCGGGGGGCCACATTCGGTTCACGAGCCTTGTTTGACTACCCCGATAGTGTGCACTGAGACGGAATATCAGTAGGGAATCAGTAGGGAACCAGAGAGCCTGTCTTCGGGTTCTGTGGTGGCGCTGTAGGGGAGCTGCTTAAGGAGGTTCTGGGTGGACTGAGGGGAAAGTGAAGGCAGAAGGAAGACGGATCAGGGAAAGTCTGAGGGCATGGAGGGGATGTCACCTCTCTGAGGGGCTCCATCCCAGCTGATGGGCTCTGTGGGTGCCAAGCTGAGTGTGCCTGTCATCCCAGCCCTGCCCTGGGTGCCGAGAGAAGTGCAGGGACTTACGGGTTGCTGAGCCAATACTGCTGAATTGGATGGGTCAAGCTTAATTGTGACATTCATGGGGCCTTGTTCCTTCACCCCCTGTACATTGTCCTTCTAACAGGAGCTCTGTCTCTGTTTCTTCACAGGTTCGGAGTTTGCTTCCTCCTGAGTGTTCTGTGTTGCTGATCGGGGTTAGGGTTTCCGAAAGAAATCAAAGTGGGCCCGGTATCAGGTAGGCTGGTCTTCTCAGAAGCCAGGAGCTGTGCTCCCCTACTGTAGTCTGCAGGTCAGGATGCCCAGCCCTGTAGCCTGAACTGGTACAGCTGAGACACAGGTTAAGCTGTTGCAGCAAGAAATGCAGACGAGGGGTCAGGCCTGGGCTGAAAGCATTGGGGCTGGAATGAGACTCAGTGCTATTTAAATGAGGATGGTTTAGGACTTACAGAGCAATCCTGAGTGATCCCCTGGGCTCAGTCCTTTTTCAATCTTTTTTCTGCCCCTTAAGAAGTAACAGACCCTGCAGGCTTTTTCACAGTGGATCTACTCAGTAGATACAATGACAGCCTAAGATAACTTTTTGGGATCGCTCTGCTATCCAGTGTCCAGCCCTGAAGGGGTTGGTGTTGCCGTCTCTTAGATGAGGTGGGAGGAAGACGGGGCTCTGTTCCTCCAGCTCCTGCAGCTCAGCTGGGCTCTCTTCCTGTGTCTCTCCCACTTGCCTTCTCAGATCAATCTGCACTGGGTATGGAGGCCTAAGCAACAGTCCAACGCAAGGCTTCTTCTCAGTGGAAAATTGGAGGGCACTAACAAGGTGTGGGGAGAACACCGAATCCTTCAGTTCCCTCTCAGCCAAATAGCATCCTGCAGAAAGTGCCCTATGATCCAACAATTAAACATATTGTGATTTGGATGAGAGGACCATGATTGCGTCAAAGAATTACAATCCATGTTGTTCAAAAGTCCAGCATTTCGTTCTATACCTTTTTCAGACCCATCAGGGAGACGCGCTGAGACAGGACAAGTTGCTAGAGAGCAAGCCAGAAACGGCAGTTAAAAACCAGTACCCTCCAGGTGCTCAGAGTTCCATTTTACTGACTGCAGAGCCTAGCCTCCTCCTGCTGCTTGTCACAGTGCATTGCTGCAGTGGCATAGCCAGAGGGGGTGCAGGGAGCCTCTCTGAGGCATGCAAGGGAACCCTTCCTCTCCACTTCAGAGCCATTGGGGGGGGGGAGCAAAATGGAGGCTCCAATGGGGAGGGGAAGGGACCCCTTGCACGCCGCTGGGGGGCTCCCTGCAAAACTTAGTGCTTTGCACCCCCTCTAGCTACACCACTGCATGCTGGTCTTGCTTCCAGACACAGGTTCCGTGAGTACCACCGGACACCACTCAAGTACCACTAGTGTTGCAAGTACCACTGATTGAGAAACACTGTCCCAAGGGAACCGGGTGGTGGGTGCGGAAGGTGCACCAGTGCTGGATTCATGGCCCCTTTAAGGGGGATTCCCCTGCTCATGCATAATTCAGGATGGGTTCCCTGCCCCGCATGACATCAGAGGCACAGCCAGCAAGGAGTGGAGAATGTGAATAAAGAAGCTGTCCCACATCCCTCGCCCCATCAGAGCATCCAAGGACTGGACACCCTGAGACTGTCTATGCTGCTTTGTGAACACTGTGCCAAAATTGAGGTGTTGGCACTGATGGTGGGCCCATTAATGAGACTGCCTAACTGTGCCAGCCTATGATGCCAGCCACATGCTCCACTCTCACACTGTTGTCATCACTGCCACCCCTGCTGCCTTGCTAAAACAACTGAGTCTGAGAGCTGGATGGAGGCTTGAGGTTTCTATTCCACACACAAAATTCTCCAGTTCGAGGGAGGTCCCTTATTTCCTGTATTATGAGTTTTATTTGCGAGATGCTCTAAGGTAGCATTTCTCAAATCGTGGGTTCAGACTCATTTGATGGGTCGTGACCCAGTTTCTGGTGGGTCCTGCAGAGTCTCCAAATAAAAACACTGGTGATGGAAAGATCAGATAGAACTCATTGCCTCAAGCCCTGAAGCTGTTCAAAAAATAGAGCTGCAAACTGCCCTGTAAAGACCTGAGCTCCTACAGTTCTCTTGTAGTCAATTGTCCTGCAAACAGCTGTGCTCTGGCAGTTTGCAAGCTTGCGTAAATGCAGGGAGATAAATGTTGTAGCATCTTTTTTTCTGGTGTGTTTTTTCCAAGTCCAACAATGCCAGGTGGGGTAGGGGGCAGGTAAAGTCTGGGTCACTGAACTGAGCCCCTCAAGCCTTTCGGCGATTCATTAGGGCCTCATTTATAAAATGGGTTGAAATATATTTTTTGCATAAAAATATTACCGGCAAACAAACAAACAAATAATCTTATTTCTTTCTAGATCACCTTTTTTTAGGTCCTGTAAAAGCCAGGGGGTCCCAACAGAGTGTCATTTATTCATGTTTTTAATTTGTTACATATTGCTTTTTTACTCATCATCACTTACGGGTTTTCAGGGTTATTCTTTCTGAGCATGTGAAAGTGCACACTGGACCGCGAGCCGAGCCCCCTACTGTTGCTAGTCGCATTGCATTACTGCTGTGGAGTAGTCAGAGCACTAAGCACTAGTCAGAGCAAAGCACTAAGTTTTGCAGGGAGCCTCCCCATGGCATACAAGTGGTCCCTTCCCCTCTGCTTCAGAGCCGTTGGGGGGGGGAGCAAAATGGAGGCTCCAAAGGGAAGAGGGAGGGATCCCTTGTACACCTCGGGGTGGCTCCCTGCAAAACTTATTGCTTTGCCCCCCTCTAGCTACGCCACTGCTGGTCTTGCTGCCAGGCGCAGGGGTCTGGGGCTCCTGTGAGTACCACCGGACACCACTCAAGTACCACTGGGGGTGCAAGTACCACTGGTTGAGCAACACTGTCCCAAGGGAACTGGCTGGTGGGTGCGGAAGGTACGCCCAGCGCTGGATTCATAGACCCTTTAAGGGGATACCCCTGCACATGCATAATTCATGAGGACAGTGATGTAGCTAGCGAGGGGCAGGGGGGCGGTCCGCCCCGGGTGCCAGCCTTGGGGGGTGACACCACAAATGACCCAAAATCACTAACATCACGGAGGTTACAATTAACCCCATTGTGTCATATACTGTTGAATGTGGAATTTCCAGCAGAATTCAATGAAAAAAACCAGAGTGCAATATCACCTTTCCATCAAAAGTTATGGCCCAAAAAACAGAAAACCAAAAATTCATGGAGCCCTACGGAATGTGAAACTGAGCCATATTGCACATTTACTCACGAGTAGACGGACGTGCCTTAGTCCGTCAGAAAGGGCAGGCTGAGAGGAATCCAAGGACACCAGAATGGTTCCTATCCAATGAATGCAGCCCCCAAAGAACACCCAAGAAGGAAGTCCCTCCCTCAAAGCTGCAAATGTATTGTGCACTATGGAAAGCAAAAGTAAGCCACGTGGTCACATTTACTCACGAGTAAGCAAAGGTGCTTTGGCTGCTGGTCACCTTTAGCAGAGCTCACAACCTCTCTCAAAGCTTCGCGTAACGTTGGTGTGGTTTCTCTCACTTTGGATTTACAATAAAGGCCTGGATTTGATCACCTTTGCCTTCTGAGTTTGCTATGGAATCTTGGGATCTCTTGTAAAATCTGGGATTACCCTGGAACATCTTGGGTACCTTGCAACAGTCCCACAGCTCAGGTGAGAGGTCAAACAGTCGTCCTCATGCTGAGAGCAGTTGCATCAGGCCAGCATGGGCTCCAGCAAGTCTCTAGAGGGCCAGAGTCTCATTGAAGACTGGGGGCTCCCCAAGGGCCTGATTGGGAGCCCCCGAGGGCCACAAGTGGCCCCTGGGCCGGGGTTTGGGCACCCCTGATTTAATGTATTAAGCCTTATGGAAGGCAAAAGTAAGCAACACAGTGCCCAATCCTATCCAATTTTCCAGCACTGGTGCAGTCGCAATGCAGCCCTGAGGTAAGGGAACAAATGCTCCCATACTTTGAGGAGGCCTATGTGACTGTCACCACAGGATGCAGCACATGCCCCATTGATACAGCTGCACCGGCCCTGGAAAATTGGATAGGATTGGGCTCACAGTCGTGTTTACTCGTGAGTAGGCAAACCGCCTTAACTCCTGGTCAAGAAAGGCAAAGGCGAATACAGGGCTAGCTGCATGGTCCCAATCTGATGAAAGTGGAGCTAAACCAATGCTCCAGATGGCAGCACCCCCCTCCCAAAAGAATAAAGCAGAGGCTTGAGCTGTAAGGTAAATTTTTATTTGTTTTTAGACTTGCAAAGCTAGGTGAGTCCTGATAGTGATATGCTTGAAATATGAGAACTTACACGGAACTGGGCACTGGGGAGGGCTGAAAGTATCAATGATTTTTTGTGTGTGTGGTGGGGGTGTTATTGCAAGCAGGCTACAGAAAAATTCACTTGGTGAAACAGGGCTAGCTTCCCCTTATTTAATTATTTGTTTTTCTTTAATATATACTGAAATCCTATCCACCCTTTCCTGAGAGTAAGCCCCATTGAACACAATAGAACTTACTTCTGAGTGCAATGCACAGGATTGCACCCTTAATTATTTATAATTACTTATTTTATTTTGCTTGACGATGTCACTTCCAGCCATGACATCACTTCTGGTGGGTCCCGGATAGATTGTCATTCTTAAAAGTGGTCCTGATGCTAAAAGTTTGAGAACCACTGCCTTAACTCAAAACAAACCAATGAGACATCCTTGGGGAGGGGGTGACATCCTAGTGACCAAAGTTGTGGAAATTAGCAATAATACCATCATGTTAAATACTATTTGATGCAGAATTTCATCCATTGCTTGTGGGAAGATATTCACGGCATTTATTTTCTGGCCACTATTATTATTCATTTCATGTCATGACTATTATTATCTCTCAGTCTCACCTAACTCACAGGGTTGTTGTGAGGACAAAATAAGGGGTGGAACCATGCACACCACCCTGAGCTCCTTAGAGGAAAGTGGTATAATAATGTGTTTGTTTGCTTAATTAATCAATCAATCAATTAATATGGGGGGTGACAAAAATTTATGGGCCCTGGGTGTCAAATGACCTAACTACTCCACTGCATGAGGGGTTCCCCGCCCTGCGTGATGTCAGAGCGCACTTGGAAGTGGTGGCGGAAGATCTGCTCCGGGGAAGCGATGGCCGCAGCAGAGGGGCCTGAGCGGGGCTGGGATTCCTCAGAGGCGGCCACAAAGAGGAGGAGGAGGAGGAGGAGGTGGTGCTGACCCTGGCCCAGCTCATCTGCAGTCTACAGCAGGCTTTCCCCTCCCTGTCCAAAGGGGCATTTCCGCTTCAATTCAAGCAGCCCCAAACACAGCCTCTGATGCCAGAGTTCAGACTCCCCCCCCAGCTCTGACACAGACCCGTGTCACAATGTGAGGATTCCGACATCCATGGAGACCAAGAACTTCAAACGATGCTACAGGAGATCACTGGGCAGTGAGCTCACTCCAGTGCCATCAGTCCTGGCAGTTGGTCCGGTCCTGTCCAGTACTAGCAGTCATTTCCGAATACTGGAGGGCCAAGAAACGGTCATCGGGGATCATGGAGGTGAGTCCGATGACGTGGAATGGCCTTTCGCAGGGGGGGCAAATATTTAGCAGGAGGGCCACATCATCTCTCTGATACTAGGTTGGGGGCAGGGGAAAAAGAGTTAATTTTCTTTTCAAATTGGAACTTGTTGTTCAGTCGTTAAGTCGTGTGCGACTCTTCGTAAGCCCATGGACCACAGCCAGACTAACTGCCAGAATTTGTCCTTTCCTGTTCATTGACTCCGTGACACTATCTAACCGTCTCATCCTCTGCCGTCCCCTTCTCCCTTTGCCTTCAATTTCTCCCAGCATCAGGATCTTTTCTAAGGAGTCCTCCCTTCTCATGAGATGGCCAAAGCGTTGAAGCTTCAGCTTCAGCCCTGTCCTTCCAGTGAAGAGTCAGGGTTGATTTCCTGTAGGATGAACTGATTTGGTCTCCTTGCAGTCCAGGGGACTCTCAAAAGTCTTCTCCAACACCATCATTTGAAAGCGTCTGTTCTTCAGCGCTCAGCCCTCATGGTCCAGCTCTCACAGCCATACATTACTACTGGGAAAACCATAGCTTTGACTATACCGAGCTTTGTCGGCAAGGTGATGCCTCGGCTTTGCACTAAGTTGTCTAGGCTTCCCATAGCTTTCCTCCCAAGAAGCAAGCGCCTTACAATTTCATGACTGCAACCTCCGTCTGTTACGGTATATCAGGAGTGGCAAATCCCCAGCAGGCCACATGGCACTTTTGAAGTACAGAATCGTGTATGTGCCACACCACTTTATACTGGCCCTCGCCAGACCTGCTCCGGTGGTTTTGCTCATGTGATGTGCCAAACCTCTGCCCCGCAGTCTTTGCCCTGCCCTGGCCCTTGTCACTCCCTTTTGGGCCTCAAGCCATGTCTGGGATGGATGGCTAAGGCAGAGAGTTGGTTTGGAGATTGATGGTCCTGGATGCCAGATTGGGCTGGGAAAGTGCCAGAGGAACTGGAGTGGACACTATTGCTTGTTTGGGCTTTCTTGTTCTTATGTCTTGGATTGAAATGTGTTCCCTGCCTAAGTATTCTATTCAGTGTTTCTCAAACTGTGGGTTGGGACCCCCTTGGTGGGTGTGACCCTATTCTGCTGGGTCCCTCAGATCCTACAAAGAAAACATGGGTGAGCGAAAGATAACTCATGCCTCCAGCCCTGAGGCTGTTCCAAAACCAGATAGCTGCTGTGTGCCCTGCAAAGAGCTGAGCTCCTGCAGTTTTCAGGCCTGAGTCAATTTGGGAAGCTCAATGCTGGAAAGTCTTTTTTCTGGTGTGTGTTTTCCATCAGTGCCAGGTGGTGGGGGAAGGAGAACGAAGCCCCTCAAGCCTTGAGACTATTCATTAGGGCTGCTTCATTAGGAGAAATGGATCAAGGTTCTAGCAAATAAATAAAGCTATGACTTTTTTCTAGACCACCCCTTTGGTAAGTCTCATCGAGTGGGTTCTCATAGAGCAGTGGTGGCGAACCTATGGCACGCGTGCCAGAGAGGGCACTTCGAGCCGTCTCTGTGGGCACGCCTCTGAGCCAGACAGCCTGGAGAGGGGCACTGAAGCTGCTGTCGCTCTAAAGAAAATGGAGGCTCTCTCTGAGACTCCTTGTGTGGGCAGGGAGGGCGGGCTGCTTCCCTCCGCCCTGAGCTCACTGCCCTCCTCTCCCTTCGCTCCCTTGTCCCAAGTTTGTTTCCCTTTTCAGTTTTGCCCGCTCTGCAGGCTTAAGGTCCCTGCTTTTCCCTTCCCCAACTCTCCAGCAGGCTCAGCCAATCAGCATCCAGCAGGCTCCTGGCTTTTTCTGCTGGAATGGCTCAGGGCCCTTCACTGGCTGACCACCAGCCAATCCTGAGCCGCCCTCCTCCTCAGCCATTGTGAGCCTTTGCAGCCCGCCTTTCCCTGAGCAGCTCCCCACTCAGCGCCAGGAGAGGCTTTTTCTCCACAGCACAGGCACAGCTGGGGGTGAGCAGCGCAGCCAGAGACAAGTCCTGCGTGTCTACTTCAGACACGCAGAAGTAGAGGAGTTAAGTCAGATAGAGGTTAAAAGAGAAGATGTTTCAGACCTCATTGATAAATTAAAGATCAATAAGTCACCGGGCCCTGATGGCATACACCCAAGGGTTATTAAGGAATTGAAGAATGAAGTTGCAGATCTCTTGACTAAGGTATGCAACTTGTCCCTCAAAACGGCCACGGTGCCAGAAGATTGGAGGATAGCAAATGTCACGCCTATTTTTAAAAAGGGAAAGAGGGGGGACCCGGGAAACTATAGGCCGGTCAGCCTAACATCCATACCAGGTAAGATGGTGGAATGCCTCATCAAAGATAGGATCTCAAAACACATAGACGAACAGGCCTTGCTGAGGGAGAGTCAGCATGGCTTCTGTAAGGGTAAGTCTTGCCTCACGAACCTTATAGAATTCTTTGAAAAGGTCAACAGGCATGTGGATGCGGGAGAACCCGTGGACATTATATATCTGGACTTTCAGAAGACGTTCAACATGGTCCCTCACCAAAGGCTACTGAAAAAACTCCACAGTCAGGGAATTAGAGGACAGGTCCTCTCGTGGTTTGAGAACTGGTTGGAGGCCAGGAAGCAGAGAGTGGGTGTCAATGGGCAATTTTCACAATGGAGAGAGGTGAAAAGCGGTGTGCCCCAAGGATCTGTCCTGGGACCGGTGCTTTTCAACCTCTTCATAAATGACCTGGAGACAGGGTTGAGCAGTGAAGTGGCTAAGTTTGCAGACGACACCAAACTTTTCCGAGTGGTAAAGACCAGAAGTGATTGTGAGGAGCTCCAGAAGGATCTCTCCAGACTGGCAGAATGGGCAGCAAAATGGCAGATGCGCTTCAATGTCAGTAAGTGTAAAGTCATGCACATTGGGGCAAAAAATCAAAACTTTAGATATAGGCTGATGGGTTCTGAGCTGTCTGTGACAGATCAGGAGAGAGATCTTGGGGTGGTGGTGGACAGGTCGATGAAAGTGTCGACCCAATGTGCGGCGGCAGTGAAGAAGGCCAATTCTATGCTTGGGATCATTAGGAAGGGTATTGAGAACAAAACGGTTAGTATTATAATGCCGTTGTACAAATCGATGGTAAGGCCACACCTGGAGTATTGTGTCCAGTTCTGGTTGCCACATCTCAAAAAAGACATAGTGGAAATGGAAAAGGTGCAAAAGAGAGCGACTAAGATGATTACGGGGCTGGGGCACCTTCCTTATGAGGAAAGGCTACGGCGTTTGGGCCTCTTCAGCCTAGAAAAGAGACGCCTGAGGGGGGACATGATTGAGACATACAAAATGATGCAGGGGATGGACAGAGTGGATAGGGAGATGCTCTTTACACTCTCACATAATACCAGAACCAGGGGACATCCACTAAAATTGAGTGTTGGGCGGGTTAGGACAGACAAAAGAAAATATTTCTTTACTCAGCGCGTGGTCGGTCTGTGGAACTCCTTGCCACAGGATGTGGTGCTGGCGTCTAGCCTAGACGCCTTTAAAAGGGGATTGGACGAGTTTCTGGAGGAAAAATCCATTATGGGGTACAAGCCATGATGTGTATGCGCAACCTCCTGATTTTAGGCATGGGTTAAGTCAGAATGCCAGATGTAGGGGAGAGCACCAGGATGAGGTCTCTTGTTATCTGGTGTGCTCCCTGGGGCATTTGGTGGGCCGCTGTGAGATACAGGAAGCTGGACTAGATGGGCCTATGGCCTGATCCAGTGGGGCTGTTCTTATGTTCTTATGTTCTAAGTAAGCCCCATTACAGTGGATGAGGCTTACTCCCAGGAAAGGGTGGCTGGCCTTGTAGCCTGCTTCTGTGCATGTCTACTCAGAAGTAAGCCGCATTACAGTGGATGAGGCTTACTCCCAGGAAAGAGAGCCTGAGATTAGAGCCTTGGAGCCCGCTCCTGTGCTTTTCTACTCAGAAGCAAGCCCCATTAGTGTCAATGAGGCTTGCCCCCAGGAAAGAGTGGCTGGGATTGCAGCCTTGGAGCCTGCTCCTGTGTGTGTCTACTCAGAAGTCAGCCCCATTAGAGTCAATGAGGCTTACTCCCAGGAAAGAGTGGCTGGGATTGCAGCCTTAGAGCCCACTTCTGTGGGTGGTTTTTTTTTTAAAAAAAAAATTTTATTGTTTGAGAAAATGAGCAGTGCCAAGGTCTTGCAGTCACTCCCTCCCTGCCAATATTTCTTTACCCAGCATGTAGTTAGTCTGTGGAACTCTTTGCCACAGGAAGCAGTGATGACAACTTGCCTAGATGCCTTTAAGAAGGGATTGGACAAATTTCCAGAGGAAATGTTCATTATGGGTTACAAGTAATAGTAGGTAAAAGTTTTTTTCTCAACTAAAACCTCAGTATTCAGGTTAAATTGCCGTGTTGGCACTTTGCGATAAATAAGTGGGTTTTGGGTTGTGGTTTGGCCACTCGGTCTCTAAAAGGTTTGCCATCACTGTCATAGAGTGTCATTTTAAAAATGGGGTCCTGGTGCCAAAATCTTTGAGAACCACTGCTCTGTTTGCTTATTGTGCAAAGGCCCTCTGTTTACCACTCTTCAAGGATCAGGGCAGTGAACATCGTCCTCCTGTCTCAGGACAGCGCCCAACACAAGCTGAAGCAGAGTCACAGAGCAGAAGAATATTTTTCCAATTCCTCCACTACTCCTTTGCCCCTAAAAATAAACTAGGAACCCAGGCAATAACAAGGTCTCAAAGAAAAACCTTGACTACAGTTTGCAATGTACACAGCTCGGCTGGGAGTAGCACAGGTCCTGGACTGGGGTCCTTCCCCTCTTTATGATTCACAGACCCCTCCCCAACACAGTACCTACAATGTCCCCAATGACACCCCCTTCACCAGTCTGTCAAACCATCATCACCCCAGTCCTACTAGGTCCCAGTATGAGTTCAAAACATCTCAGTAGCTTTTACTCAGTGGGTTTTCCTTTCCATATGGATGGTAGGGAACAGAATGCCTCAATCTGCATTGGTAATGGTGAACCATCTAACCCAGGGGTCTCCAAACTATGGCCCGGGGGCCAGATCTGGCCTGCCACAGGATTTTATCCGCTCTGCAGCAACTTAAAATACTATTTCCCAACCACGTGGTCGGAAAGTTGACGTGTGCAGTTCTGTCTGCCGCCTTCCTTTCCATATGGCCAGAGCGGTGTCAGGCTGGTGACCCGTTGCCAGTCGGATGGGCCATAAGCTCTAAGACCAGCCAATCGTAAATTTTCACGGTTCGTCTGACCCCTGCCAAGGAAACAAATCAGGTTTCCGCAGGTTGATTTTTTCAACCATGCTGTAAAACGATTGCAGTGAGGAAAGAGTGTCCTTTTCCTCACGTAAACGTTTCATCACAATCCAGGCTTCTGCAACGCTCGGGCTGAGACTGTGTGCCTTGCAGTGCTCCTCTTTGTCCCATCGAAAGCAGACTTCTTGTGGTTCAAGAAAATGAGTGAAATACACCGTGTGGCCCTCGTTCTGAAAAGGTTGCAGAGCCCTGCCCTTGGCATCTGTCCTCTTCTCCTTCACTCCGTTTCCCTCTTCCCTTTCAAGTCCAGGAGCAGCAGAGGTGCCCCCAGGGGAAAGGGTGGGGAGCGGTTGGCCTTGGCCTGCCTCTCTTTGGGCACAATCCTAAGCAGGTCTGCTCAGAAGTATGTCCTCTAGTGTTCAATGGGACTTACTTCCAGGGCAGTGAGGTCAGGATTGCAGCCTTTGTCACCACCCATAGGTATAGTTCCCAGAGCAGGAGCTGGGAAGGTTTGACAGTGACTCCCTACCTAGTGCTGTGTCCTGAGGGCCAGGGTGCTGGAGCGCCTGATAACGGAGGGACTGCTGGACTTGGACACAGCCAGGGATGTGGGTCTGCCTCTGGGAAGGAGTGTGTAAAAATTACACTCAGGAAATTTGGCAAAAACGGCTCAGCTTCTCTTTCCTCTTGCAGTCTTCCAGGCAGCAAAGGGGCCACCCGGGACCAAGACTGTGCGGCCGGTCGGGTGGCCGAACGTGGAGGGCAAAACTCCACCTCGGCTGGGCACTACCAGTAAGTATGCTTTTACTTGATGTTCTGGAAATGCTGGACATGAAAGGGAGATTCTCCTCTCCAGCATCTCCCTAGGATGGGTAGTGAACACTTTCCTGCACACAGAAGTGCCCACGCCCCTGGGGAGCCATCTTCTCCCCACATCTAAAGGAGAGACCTGGTTTCCCAAGAGCCAGGGCTCGGGGATCCTTCAGGGTTCCGGGGAGGCTGGGCGAGGGGTGCTCAGAGCCCGGGGAGAACCTCAAGCAATTCTGCTGGGTCTCTTTGACCAGGTCTGGCCCAGGGCTCTGTGGGGAGGGGCACTACTCTGTTGGAGGGCGCTACTTCTGTCTGTTCCCTGACCAGTTTCTCTTCTATCACCTGCAGGTCCCCCAGGCTGACGACTTGGACCTCCTACTTCAAAACAGTAGGAGATGCAAGTTCGCCGCAGAGAGAGCGGAGGCCCGGTTGCTCTCCTTTGAAGCAAGGAGGCAAGCACCAAAGGTGAGTAAGGAGAAACACCCCCCCCCCGACAGACACAAACAGACACACACAGATACACATTCAATCACTTACTCAGAGTGCACTGAGTGTTTTAGAAGGAAGTGTGTTACCAGACCAAGTACTCTATTCAGTGTTTCTTACACTGCGGGTCAGGACCCACTTGGAGAGTCGTGATCCAATTTCTGGTGGGTTCCTCAGAGCCTCCAGTGAACACAGGGGCGACTGAAAGTTTCTTCATTGCCTCAAGCCCTGAGGCTATTCAGTAACCAGATAGCTGCTAACTGCCCTGCAAAGAGCTGGGCTGCTGCTCAGTTTCAAGTTTGTTGGAAATGTAGGAAGATCAATGTTGGAGCGTCTTTTTTTCTGGTGTGTTTTTTGTTCCAAGTCTGTCCAGGACAGGTCGTCAGGGCATGAGAAGGCTGGGTCACAGAAGGAAGCCCCTCAAGCCTTGAGGCTGTTCATTAGGGCTGCCTCATCACGAGATATGGATCAAGGTTTTTATACGTAGATAAATAAATAGGATTTGTAAATAAATAAAAATATTTTCATTCTAGATCACCCTTTTTGAAAGTTGCATCAAGCTAGGTGGTTTCCAACGGAGTGTCATTTTAAAAAGTGGGTCCCAGTGTTCAAATGTTTGAGCACCACTGCTCTATGTGGTGGTTGTAAAAAGGCCCTCTGTTTACCATGCTTGAAGGGTCAGGGTGGTGAACATCACCCTCCTGTCTCTGGAAGATGTCCAAAACAACCTGAAGCAGAGTCACAGGGCTCTTCCGATTCCTCCTCATCCATCTCTATTCCTTTGCCCCTTAAACTAAAATGTGAACCCAGGAAGTAAGAAGTTTTCAAAGAAAAACCTTGAGTACAGTTTGCAAAATACACAGCTCAGTTGGTAGTAGCACAGGACCTAGACCGGGGTCCTCAACCTTCTTATGATTTACAGACCCCCCCCCCAATACAGTGCCCAATAATATCCCCTTCACCAGACTGTCAAAACCATCATCACCACCAGTCCTATTTGGTGCCTGTATGACTTAAAAACATCTCAGTAGTTTAGCTTGGTTTTAGGTTCCGTAGGGAACAGAACGCCTCAATCCGTATTGATAATGCTGAAGGTTAATCATCTATCCCAGGGGTCTCCAAACTACGGCTGGGGGCCAAATTTGGCCCTCCGCAAGATTTGCTCCACCATGCGACAAACTTAACTTTTTCTCAGAGCATTTGCTAATGTACTAATTGCTAACGTACATTTGTACTCATGATTTATTTCTCGGTTTAAGCAGGTGTTTTTTTCTTTGTCATTACCACATTCCTCTTTGGTTCTAAATCACATCATGCCCATTAAAAAAAGATCCAAGTAAAACTTCTTCATTCATTACATTTTAATTCATTCATTTATAAAACTGATTTTTTTTTACTCATGAAAATGTGTAAAATATACAATGTGGCCCGCGTACTGAAAAGTTTGGAGACCCTGATCTAAGCTAACAACCATTTTTGACAGTTCGGTCAGAGATGGAGTCCTATAGTCCCATCATTTGGTCACCACAGATCACCAAGTAGTATGCATATCCCCAATGAAGAATGCCTGTCCCAGAATTGGGAGCAGGGCATCCCAGAGCTCTTCCCTTGGGCACTGCTGTGTGAAACCTCCTGGCTTGGCGGACTCCATGCTGGCCGGGCAGTGCTCCTGGGGAAGGTGCCTGACAGTGCAAACCAGGACGGGAGAGAAAGAGGAAGGTGGCCACGTGGGAAGCGCCTCCACAGATCCGAGTGGAGAAGAGTGAAGTTCAGAGAGAGGCAGCATCTGGGCCCCCTGCCTGCTGCCCCTTAGGGTCCTGCACATGGCATTGCACTGAGCTCTGAACAGGGGATGGAATGGAAGAGCAAGCCAAGAGGAGGGTGGAGATGAAGCGACACCCTTGACCCTAGCCAAGGGTCTCCAAACTAGGGCCTACAGCTGTGGCAGGCTACAGCTGGCCTGCCACCAAGTTTGATTGGGCCCACAGCCATTTTATTCCCAGCCACATGATCAGAAAGTTGACATGTGCAGTTCTGCCTGCCTCAAATCAGGTTTCCGCAGGTTGACTTTCCAACAGTGCTTTAAAACGATGGTAATGAGGAAAGAGTGTCCTTTTCCTCACGTCAACAAATCCTCACCATCCAGGTTCTGCAATGTGTGCTTTACATCCCTCCTCTCCTCCCCATAGAATGCGGGTTTTTGGTGGCCCAAGAAAATGATTAAAATACACGGTGTGGCCTCTTTCTGAAAAGTCTGCAGAGCCCTGCCCTAGGCAGCTATCCTCCTCTCCTCTTTCTTTTCAAAGCCTGGATGAAGGAGCAGCTGAGGTGCCCCCAGCAGAAAGGTGGGGAGCGGTCGGCCTCATTTGGGCGCAATCCTAAACAGGTCTGCTCAGAAGTAAGTCCTCTAGTGTTCAATGGGACTTACTTCCAGGACAGTGAGGTCAGGATTGCAGCCTTTGTCACCACCCATAGGTATAGTTCCCAGAGCAGGAGCTGGGAAGGTTTGACAGTGACTCCCTACCTAGTGCTGTGACCTGAGGGCCAGGGTCCCGGAGTGCCTGATAACGGAGGGACTGCTGGACTTGGACACAGCCAGGGAGGTGGGTCTGCCTCTGGGAAGGAGTGTGTAAAAATTACACTCAGAAATTTGGCAAAAACGGCTCAGCTTCTCTTTCCTCTTACAGTCTTCCAGGCAGCAAAGGGGCCACCCGGGACCAAGACTGTGCAGCCGGTCGGGTGGCCGAACGTGGAGAGCAAAACTCCACCTCGGCTGGGCACCACCAGTAAGTATGCTTATGCTTGATGTTCTGGAAATGCTGGACATGCCGGGAACCTCAAGGGAGATTCTCCTCTCCAGCATCTCCATAGGATGGGTACTGAACACTTTCCTACACACAGAAGTGTCCACACCCCTGGGGAGCAATCTTCTCCCCACATCTAAAGGAGAGACCTGGTTTCCCAAGAGCCAGGGCTCAGGGTTTGGGGGAGGCTGCCCAAGGGGTGCTCAGAGCCCGGGGAAGACCTCAAGCAATATTGCTGTGTCTCTTTGACCAGGTCTGGCTAAGGAGTCTTTTGGGCGGCAATTCCCTGCTGGAGGGCGCTGCCTCTGTCTGTTCCCTGACCAGATTCTCTTCTGTCACCTGCAGGTCCCCCAGGGTGATGAGCTGGGCCTCCTTTTCTTAAAGGAACGGAGGTCCAAGTGCAAACTTCGGAGCATCAAGGCGCGGTGGCTGCTGCTCGAGCGAAGGAGGGAAACACCCCAGGTGAGGAAGAAAAACACTCCTGCACAGACATACGGAAGGAGAGAGTGCAACGAAATGGAATTTCAGTAGAGAATCGGTAGGGAGCCAGAGAGCCTTCCTTTGGGTTCTGTGGAGGTGCTGTAAAGACGAGCATTGGGTGCCTCCTGGGACCAAGTGCCTCATTGGGACCAAGTGCCCAGGTAAGTGACTGAGTGCCAATTCCACCACGCACAGTAGGAAATGTGCTGTAAAGCACATTTGTGAGTCCTCAGCGCTGGCGGAGCGCTGGAGCAAGCCCAGTGTCAGCTCCAAGCCAGGACCCCAAAGGTAGCATTCTTGCAAGTGCGACCTGTTCCACGTGCAGGGCCAGTTAGGCAGGCGGAGCTCAGGGGTGTTAATGCGTGGCTGAGACAGTGGTGTTGGTAGGAGGGCTCAGATTTGCCCCAGATGCGGAGGCTGTTGGAAAGAAGTGGAAAGGGAAGGTCCAAAGAGTCCAGTCCCTCCAGAGTGCAGGGAGGCTGTTGAGAATAGCGGTGGTAGAGGCCCAGCAGACGTGTGTACCGCATAGAAAGAAGGGCTCGACTGAGTCCAAGAGGGTGCCGGCACAGCTAATGAGAGTCTGTAAAAGGCAAGGAAGCTTCCTTCCATCAGGGGAAGTCTTGCCCAGAGGAGGAGAATCAACAGGAACAGAAACTGGGACAAAACAAATGTAGGAAGCTGAAACAGGAGGCCAAGAAAGACTCTGAGGAACACCCGGCCAGCAACATGAAGGGGAGGAACAAAACCTCTTCAAGCATCTTAGAAGGAAATCTGCCAGAGAGGCCGTTGGCCCCCTAGATGGCGAGAGAGGAAAGGGACAGATAAAAGAGGACTTGCAGAGAAATGAGGGCGCAATCCTAACAAGTCTCTGGTTAGGGGCACCTCCCATATGAGCAAAGGCTGTGGAGTTTGAGGCTCTTCAGACTAGAAAAGAGGTGCCCAGGGCGGGGGGGACATGATTGAGACATTCCAAATTATGCAGGGGATGGATAGAGTGGATAGAGATGCTGTTTTCCCTCTCACAGAACACCAGAACCAGGGGACGTTCCTGAAAATTGAGTGTTTGGAGAGTTAGGACCAACAAAAGAAAATATTTCTTTAACCAGCGTGTAATTAGTCTGTGGAACTCCTTGCCACAGGATGTGGTGATGCCGTCTGGCCTAGATACCTTGAAAAGGGGATTGGGCCGATTTGTTGAGCAAAACTCCATCACAGGTTATAAGCCATGATGGGCACGTACAGGCTGAGATTGGCCGGTTGCTCATCATGAGGGCCGAGTAGGAATTTTTTCCGTCCTCTGAATTATCCGTGGATAATTTCTTTTCTTTCAGTTCTTTCGCCTGTCCCAGAATGGGGGGGAGAGGGATGTTCTGTAAGATTCCTGTTTTTAAAGTTAGTCACTGTGGTGTCTTTGTGGGGGGTGTGAGGGTCAACAGAATACCACATGCAGGGGAGTGGCACCAAGATGCAGGTCTCTTGTGGTCTTGTGTGCTCCTGGAGGCATCTGGTGGGACTCTGGGAGACTCAGAAAGCTGGACTAGATGGGCCCTGGGCCTGATCCAGCAGGGCTCTTCTTCTGAAGGGGGAGGGTAAATATGACACTCAGTAAAGATGGCAAAAATGGCTTCTGTTTCCCCTTGCAGACTTCCGAGCCGGAGAGCAGATGCAGCCTGCTGTGTAAACAACTCTGCGGCCGGTCAGGTGGAGGGACCTGGAAGTGGAAACTCCACCTTGGCTGGGCACCTCCAGTGAGTATTCAAGCACTACTGCCGAGTCTGGCCAAGGCCTCTGTGGGGGGGGGGGCACTTCTCTGTTGGAGGGCACTGCCTCTGTCTCTCTCCTGACCAGTTTCTCTACTATCTCACGCAGGTCCCCCAGGCAGAGGATTTGGGCCTCCTATTTGAAAAGAATAGGAGGTCCAAGTTCTGTGTGAGGAGGGCGGAGGCCAAGTGGCTGGCGCTGGAGAACAGGAGGCGAGCACCCCAGGTGAGAAAGAAAAAGGCCCCCCCCCACACACACGCACGCACACGCACACACAGAGAGAGAGAGAGAGAGAGAGAGAGAGAGTGCACTGAGGCGGAATATCGGGAGGGATCCAGGGAGCCTGCCTCTGGTTCCATGGTGGTGCCATAGGGCAGCTGCTTAAGGAGGCTGTGGGTGGATGAAGGGAAAGTGGAGCTGAAGAAGAGAGGAAGGATCATGGAAAGTCTGAGGGCATGGAGGGGGTGTCACCTCTCTGAGGGGCTCCATCCTGGATGGTGGGCTCTGGGGGGGTGTCAAGTTGAGTGCGCCTGTCTCCTGGGTCCGGCCCTGCCCTGCCCTGCCCTGGGTGCCGGGAGAAGTGCAGGGACTTATGGGTTGCTGAGCGAAAACAGCTGAATCTTGAAGGGGTCTTGTTCCCTCACCCCCTGTACAAAGTCCTTCTAACAGGAGCTCTGTCTCTGTTTCTTCACAGGCTGCTCCGACTGGGGCTGGGAGGAGGTGAGTTCCTGCGAGGACCCAGCCTGGCCGGGGCACCCCATACTGACCTGTGGGGATTGGAGCTCAGTTCCAACACCCTGGGATGCTGTCTGGTGCCCGGATGCCTGTGGCAGGGTTGCAAGTGGGCCCCCCTCGGGTCCTCCATATGGAACAGCTTCTCCACTGAGACCTGGAATGCCACTGTCTAGAATGGACCCCTCCCGGAAGCGCCTGCTTGCTCCACAGACCCAGCCGCCTCCGTCGCTGACCCAGTGACGAGGACTGAAAAGACGGCAGGCAAGGTCCCACCACAGAGAATCTGTGAGCTGGTCGCAGAGCCTCAGGCCCTCATGGAACCCTCGTAGGGTTCTCATTGTGTGTTAGAGAGGGTGATCAGAGGATGAGAAAGGCAGGGAGAGAGCCACAGAGTCTGGGTCACCTTGATGTCTCTTTTCTGCTTTGGACTTGCAGGACTGGGTGGACGAGAAGTTTTCCCCAGAGTTGCTGGAGAGCAAGTCTGAAGTTGTCAGTAATATTGAATGAAACAACAGACTAAATCAAGAGAGATGATTTTAACAACTAGGTGAAATCCATGTCCTGGAAATAACTTTGTTTTCTCTTGAAGACGGAGAAATCTTTCCACCTGTCCTGGAGAAGGAGAAGACCCGGGCAGAGGGGGAGCCGTCTCTCCTGTCTCTGGAAGGCTTGCCTTTGCAAAAGAGTGAGTGGCGGGGGGAACGAAGGGGGTTCCTGATCTCTGAATCTGACTCTGCTTGCTCCACAGACCAAGCCGCCTCCCTCGCTGACCCAGTGACGAGGACAGAAAAGATGGCAGACAAGGTCCCACCACAGAGAATTCGTGAGCTAGTCGCAGCATCTCAGGCCCTCATGGATTTGCTGGTTTTGGACGGAAGCCGGATCTGAACTTCGTCCGCAAGAGGATGGAGATCCAGGAGGCAGCCAAGGAACCTGTAACGCAAAAGCAGAAACTGCGTATTGACGTTGCAACACCTTTACACCTGGCGAGGAGGAATCTGAAGGTGGAGAACGCAGAACCTCATGGGAACTTTGTTTGGAGGGCAAACTCTTGAATGACCCAAGAGCCTAGCAATGGAACTGGACAAAGAGTTGTACAGCCCAAAAAACCATCTGGTAGAGTGGAACCAGATGCCCTCGAACACAGCCCTTGGGCAGACCCTGGTCAAAGGGACCCGGCAGTATTGCTTGAGGTCCTTCCCTGGCACTGAGCATCCCTCAGTCAACCTCCCCTGAAGGCTCCCTGAACCCTGGCTCTTGGGAAACCAGGTCTCTCCTTTAGATATGAGGAGAGGATTGCGGATCAGGGCACCTCTGCGTATGGGAAAGTGTTCCTTTCCTGTTCTATGGAGATGCTGGAGAGAAGAGTCTTCCTGTCTGTCTTCAGCTTTTCCCACCCATTTCCATCACATCAGGCATCAGCATACTCACTGGTGGTGCCCAGCCAAGGTGGAGTGACGATTTCCACATTCTTCCACCTGGTTAGCCCCAGAGTCTTTTGCACAGGGGGCCGCATTTGCTCTGCTCCCAGGAAGTCTGCAAGAGCAAACAGGAGTTGAGCCACTTTTGCTGTATTGATCGAGTATGAATTTGACCACCCCTTTCCAGAGGCAGAGTCACAAATTCCTCCTTCCTCCCCCTGGCTGGCAAGAGAACCTCCGAGATCCCTTCTGAAGCAATGACCAGTTGACACCATGAAGACACGGAGGCCAGGGTGTCAGGTTGAGTGCAGGGAGCAAACTTCTTATACTAGCAGCTCTCTGGCCTTTTATTCACACCCTCCCAGAAAACAATACAGAACAAAACTTGGGTTACTTTCGGCCACTGATAAAACACTCTTTCTCAAGCAACAACACATTCCTCACTTCTGAGCACTAACTCTTAGCTAAAAAGCCATAGCTCATCCCTGTTTTCCTGCACTGGGCCTCACGCTCACAAAGCCCATACCAAGGTTTGTCTCGGAAGGGGCGGGCGTGCCCGCCAGTTATTGCCAAGTCTTGCCTAAAGCTCTGGAGCCCAGTGCCTCTACACTGCTATACTACATCCCTTCATTTCCAGATGTTTCCCTTCAGGGTGGGGTTATCCTTCTTTTTGCTGCAGGGCTCACATGCCTTCCAAGCTTCCTGCGGGAGCAGTGGCAAATCAACCAGGCTGTTATTCAGTCTTGGCAGCTGAGGACCTCCACACTCCTCCACCGTCTCCTGGCAGCTTATCACAGGGACTCCCCATGGCCCTGTTCTCTAACAAGGGCCACTCTGCAGATTCAGTCCCCCATCCAAGCTGTGACAAGAGTTACTCCCACTTAGCTCCTTCAGGCAGGGCAACAGCTCAACCTCCAGACCACACCTCCTGCCATGGAAAATTTGAGGGTATGGAACAGGAGAGAGGACTCCTGGGACAACGAGACCCAGCATTCTTGCTTGAGGGCAGTGTCTGGCACAGACTACCTCTTTGCCACCCTCTCCCATACCCTGAAAGCTGGATATTCAGCCAGGGGCCTCGGTCACTGGTTCTTGGGAAACCAGGACTTTCTTTTAGCTGTGAGGAGAACACTGCCTCCCCCAGCGGCACTGTCGTCTTCTCCTGTCCGGGAAAGGGTTTGCAGCCCGCCCCTTTGAGAGCTCTTGGATGCTGGAAAGAGAATCTTCGAGTAGAGGACACCCCACATGATGACTATCCTGTTCCAAACTCGCTCGTCCATTGCTCACAGTTGTGCAATCGCCCATAGCGCACGTGGTCATGCACACTGTTCCCCCACACCTAACTTGAGGCCATGCATCCCAAAGTAATGATTTTGTGCCTCTGTGAGGACAGGCAAATGGATGGTGAATAGCAGAGCATGCAGGGGGCATGCTGAAGACCACCCAGTGCCTGAAATGGAATGCAAAATGATGCCCCCTTACCCTGTAGCATACCAGACTCAATGGTGGTGCCCACCGAGGTGGAGAAAAGAACCCTAGGTTCCCCCACCAGACCAGCTGCACTCTGATGACCCACCTGGCTTTCGGTTTTTGGGGTCTGGAACACTGGCAGAGGAAACAGATGTTTAGCCTTCTTTGCCCTCTTGATCAAACATAGCATCCCGCCCTTCCCAGGTGCAGACTGGCCCCTGGCACTCTCTCAGTCCTCAAGACTCGCCAGGAGGCTACTCTCGCTGACATCGAAAGTTCCAGTGGAGCATGGGTGTTGCCTGAGAAACTGGTATTGATGTGATGTGTTGGTCATGCCCACTGGGCCCTCTGATACACAGGGACCTTCACCCTGTGCCTTACCTGGAGGAGCCAGTCTCTGGTGAGCTGCTGACAGAGAAGCCCACGCATACATCTCCATCACATCAGCAGTAGTGCCCAAGCGAGTTGGAGGAACAGAAGTCTGGTTTGCTCACCCAGCTGCCACACTTGCTTAGGCCCAGGGGGCTCAGGAATTTTCTTGGCCTGAAATGCTGTGAAAGGAAACAGAAGTTTAGACTTCGTTGCCCTCTTGATCAAATGTAGCATTCCCCTGCCCCCCTCCCCAGCCAGATGCAAGATGGTCCCTGGCTCTCTTAGGAACTCCATATCTTCCTCACCTCACTCATTTCTCTTCGCACCGCAGTTCGGAGCCACCTGCCCTCCATCCTCCTCTTCCTCTGATGCATTCTGAATAGGTCCAAGTCCTCGCCCTCCTCATTTTCCTTCCTGCCCCAACTCTGAGCCACCTCTCCTCCATCCTCCTCTCCTTGAACTTCTACCTCTGTTGCATCCTGAACAGGACCAACTCCTGGCCCTCTCTGAGCCACCTGGCCTCCGTTCTCTTCTCGTTGACCTTCTACCTTGGATGCGTCCTGAACAGACCCAAGTCCTCGCCGGCCCCTTTGGGAGGAGACACCACAGGCATCAAGTCCAGCACTGTCCTCCTTTCTTCCCACTTCCTGGGTGACTTTCCTCCCACTTGGTGTCTCTGCTGCTGTAGTTTGGGGTTTTTCAAGATGGCCACTGGAAGCTGGCTGCAGGTGCCGACCTCTCCGTTCCACTGGCCATTTCTGCTCTGCGCCATCAGATGGTCTCTCTCATTTACATGGGTTATGGGTTATTTTTATTGGTTATATAGGGGACCCTTTTGTCGGCTGGGGCAGTGTAACTCGGAGAGCGGAAAATTTTGGAGTCCTCCATTTAATTAATTAATTGATTGATTAATTAAATGTTTTCTTTGTGTTACTGTGATTTAAAACGATGTGATTTTATTTTTAAAAAAACACAGTATGTATGATGTTGATTTTCAATGAATAAAATGAAGAATATGGAACTTGATGGTCCCTTCTGTTGAGTATCACAAATAGATGTCTGCAGGATGCGTACATAATGAGGATTCTTCTGAGTAGTTGCATTATTCTCCAGCATGCATGTGCTGTTCATGTTAATATTGGGGAAAACCTCAACATGGTCCTGTGTTTTGCAGCTGCAGAGGTTTCCCACATAGAGCTGCCAAAGGGACACAGCACAGCCCTGAAAAGCAGCACAACAGCACAAAAGGCTAGATTTGCAGCAGTAGACATAGGAAGAGCCCTGCTGGATCGGTGCAGAGACACCAGCTTGGAAAGCACTGAGACCACCCAATAATAGGCATGAACAGTTCACATCCGAGCATTGGTAAAGCCCTGCTGGATTGGTCCACAGACACCAGCATTGGAAAGCACCTAGACTGAGAGCAACACGGATCTGTGTGGATGGTTCACTGAAGAGCAGAGGGACGAGTCCAGCAGGATCAGGCCAAGGCCCATCTAGTCCAGCAGTAGACATAAGACAGAGGAAGAGTCCTGCTAGATGACTCCAGCATGGAAAAGCACTGAGTGTCCAGAGACACCAGCATGGAAAGCACTGCTCCATCTTGCCTCTACCCGCTTCCCAAGCAAGGAAATACAGGTTTCTTTCCTCTTGCTTACGGATGGGCGATGCTTTCTGTTGAACTCCAGCAATGCTCTGGTGCCAGGAAGTAAAAAAGGATGCTAGCAGGATGGGAACAGTAGGACAGGAGGTCAGGGGGCTCAGGGGGCAGGGGAAAGCACAGTTGAATGCATGTCATTGGCTGATGAACAGAGGAGCACCTGAGCACTGACAAAAAAGCAAACACTGGACCATCCAGGTGAAGGAGGAGCAGGAAAGGCAACCCTCAACACACTGTGGCTTGGAAGAAAGCTGCAAAAAAGGCTGAGGAGGGCCAGCGAGGCTGCAGGATGGAAGCTCCGTGGCTCAGGGGGCGGGGAAAAGCAAATTGGCCTCCCTAAGCCCCAAACATGCTGCGGCTTGTAAAAAAAAGCTGCAAAGACGAGCGCTTCGCCAACACAAACAATTTTTTTTGTTTTAAACAGGGATCCACGCGGGGGGGGGGTGTGTGCGCGTGTGCATTGCATCAGCACCCCTCTCCAGCTAGCCTGGCCTCACACCTGGGGAATTTGCCCCACTTGCTCCCTTCCAGATCCACCTCTGCAAGGACATATCCCCCCTTGAACATGTAACATTTCAGAATTCATCTTACCCGAGAAGCAGGAAGGGGGAGTCAGAGAGATGGGGCACAATCCTTACCAGGTCTGCTCAGAAGTAAGACCGATTTTGTTCAATGGGGTTTACTCTCAGGAAAGCATGGTTAGTTTTGCAGCCATGGTCTAATGTGGGGAAGGCTGACCTGTCCAGGTAATTAGCAGGATGTCACCTGGGGCCTGAGCAGAGAGCGCTTCATGTAAAAAATAAGCCCTGAACAGAGGCCGTTGGGTGAGGAGATCTGCAGTGAGATTGTCTCTGGCTGGGCTGCCGGGAGCGGGTGTGGGTCCGATTGACTTCAAGTCAGTTCGGAGGCTCCCAGGTTTTTGTACCCACAAAGACTGGTTTGGAATTTGCACAATTCTGGCTGGGTGGATGGAAATGAAAGCTGATTTATGCTTGGGGGGCAGCAGCATCCTGCAGGGGGCGCCATAATGGGTCTTTGCCCCAAGGCACGGAGCTGGGTGGTCTGCCACTGTCCCAGATTCCTCAACAAACGACAGCCCCCCCACCCAGAATGCATTGGAGGGAGAGAAGTGCACTGACCGTGGGTTAAAGCTGTAGTGGAAATGCAGCCCAGGTCTTCTCCAGAAGCACCAAAATGTATTATTATTTTTTTAAAAACTTTATTAGCCTAATAAAAAACAATCAAGACACCATACAGAACGTTGCCCCACATGCTCCCTGTATGAATGAGAACATGTGTGTCGTATACTTCGTCTTACACTCCCAGGGTTTTGGGTGCTCAGAGTTCTTGATTCCTGAATCCTAGAGCTTCAAGAACCCCTGTTCGGTAGAACTGCCACCACCCTGTATGTGCCAGTGCCTCAGTCCAGGGACACCGAGACCCTCTAGGCTTAACTATATCCCTTGTAGGCACTGAGCACTTTCTTTACTTAAAGTCTCAGTCCTCAAGTTACTAGTCCACAATGAGGATTTTTGGTAGCTTGCTGAACGGCTAGCCAGGATTCTGAACCTTTGTCCCCAACAGACAATGAAACCACATAGTAAAAGGATTTTTACTTTATTAAGTACATAGGGTTACAAAAGTTACAAAAGTCAGCAAATGCTAGAGGCATAAAAACTTCTAGGAAACATATCAGCATTGAAATAATAAAGCTAACTGGCTATCTCTATTATTTTCTAACTCTCGCCCGGGTCAGCTTCTTTTGTAGACCTTTAGCCCAGTTACCTATGAGGCCACATGGTCCTGGTGGGGCAGGATGTGCACCCACCACCTTTACCACCAAGAGACAAGGCAAAAGACAAAGGAAAAAAAGACCAACACACCCCCCTGGGCTCTGTTCTTACACTTCTCATGCCAACAGGATGGGGTGATTCTGTACTTATTTGAACTGACCAATCAGAACTCTTGGGGACAGAATCTTCTTGAAGTGGGGCTGGATGCTAGCCCTCTTCGTTCTCCCCCTCCCCAATGGGGATTCCTGGGCGCCTCTCTGGCTACTGAGGTGCTACGTTATCCCCTTCCATTGAGTTGTAAATTCCTTGCAGCTAGGATGCAAGCCACTTCTAGGTTACTGGGTTACTTTGGTTCAGGCTTTGCAATGCTGCTAGGCCTGAACTGCACATATTCCTGACAATGTGTTAGTACAATCCAAACCCAGGGAAGTGAAACTTATACCTTCAGACCCAAAAGACCAGGTCCCAGCAGCAGATCACCCAGTTCAGTTCTCAGAATTCCCAGGCTCCCCCCCTGCTAGTTTCATGTGTGTCTGGAACACATGGCCCTGGATCATGTGTGTTTTTGCATTGCTGGAACGTGCAATTAACAGTATGGAGTAGAAATAGAAGTCTGGGGCACTGAAGAGAACAGAAGAGGGAACAAAATGAATATCCAAAACGAAGACAAAGGCCAGGCCAGTGGATTCCACCTGGGCTTGGTTTGAACATCCGCACACAGTAACAGGGGAGAGAGGAAAGCCAGTCCTTGGAAGCCCGTGCAACTAGCCACTTGGAAGCCTGGTGGGTCCTAACCCACAGTTTGAGAAACGGCATTCAGCCACTAGATGGGGTGAATAATGGAATCTAGTGGAATGAAATTCTAATTATTTCACAGCACAAAGGTAGGAAATGGGATTTTGTTAACTGGGAAATGGGAAATTTTGGCAAATGGGAAAAACAAGGGATTTTTCTCCTTGTCACAAGGCATTTAAAGGTGGATCCCAGTAGCAGTGGTGAGTCAAATCAGTGGATGCCAAGGTCCCACCTGTATTGGTAAGAGGATTTATATATTGCTTTCCAACCAAAGTCCACAAAGTGGTTGATATGACCTGAAGAATGAAAGCCTGGTTCCCTGCCCCCAATGGCTTCCAATTTTTTTTTTTTTTTTTTTTTAGAAGAAGAGACTCCAGCAAACAAGCTGGACAAGAGGGGCCTTTGGCCTGAGCCAACAGGGCTCTTCTTCGGGTCAATGCAGTGAAACAGCAGAACCTTCTTCCCCATGCGCGTGTGTGTTTGTGCTCCTCGCTCTTCCTTGCAGTTCCCAAGCCTGACCTGGACTCCTTTGTGTCCCTGCGGGTGAAGGAGGAGCAAGAGAACATCCTGGTGGAGCCGGAGACCGACGAGCAGAGGTCAGAAGCTGGGACAGTTGGGCACCTTTGATGCAGAAAACCACATGGTTCTTGGGCTTCACCCCTTTGAGCTTTTAGATCAGTGATTTTCAGCCACTCTACTGTGGCACATAAGTGTGCGGAGAATGGTCTGCTGGTGTGCCACAGGAGTTTGTGGGAGGGTCATTTATTAGTAGGGTCACTGGGGGATGTGAGCCCCCCACCGGCAGTGCGGTGTCAATTGTCCCAAAACCGATGATGTGCCTTGAGCATTTTGAGCGCCTTCAGAGTGTGCTGTGAGATGAAAATGGCTGTTTTAGATGGCTGGTGAATGCCAGCCTTGCCCCAGATTGCTTTGGCCAAGGGGTCTGAATCCATCCACATCATGAAACCAGCTTTCACTCTCACTTGGGTGGGGTTGAGTCTGTTGGAGAGTCCCAAATCTGAACACAGGTGTGTTTGTGTTATGATGGATGCCATCTTGGGCGGGTATGTGTGGGAAGTGGAGGCTGGTGAGGCAGAGAGACAAAGGCTGCAGTCCTAACCAACTGACTGGCAGAAGGGCAATGCACCTCCGAGGTAAGGGAACAAATGTTGTGTTACCTTCAGGGGGCCTCCGTGACTGCCCCCCCCCCAACTGCAGGAAGCAGCACATGCCCCACTGGCACAGCTACGTCCGTGCTGGAAACTGGGTTAGGATTGTGCCCAAAGTGAATTTTTTAAAGTCTCAGGAACAAACATGCAACAGTCATGGAACCAAAACATGCAACATACAATAAGAACATAAGAACAGCCCCAATGGATCAGGCCATAGGCCCATCTAGTCCAGCTTCCTGTATCTCACAGCGGCCCACCAAATGCCCCAGGGAGCACACCAGATAACAAGAGACCTCATCCTGGTGCCCTCCCCTGCATCTGGCATTCTGACATAACCCATTTCTAAATTCAGGAGGTTGCGCATACACATCATGGCTTGTACCCCGTAATGGATTTTTTCTCCAGAAACTTGTCCAATCCCCTTTTAAAGGCGTCTAGGCTAGACGCCAGCACCACATCCTGTGGCAAGGAGTTCCACAGACCGACCACACGCTGAGTAAAGAAATTTTCTTTTGTCTGTCCTAACCCGCCCAACACTCAATTTTAGTGGATGTCCCCTGGTTCTGGTGTTATGTGAGAGTGTAAAGAGCATCTCTCTATCCACTCTGTCCATCCCCTGCATAATTTTGTATGTCTCAATCATGTCCCCCCTCAGGCGTCTCTTTTCTAGGCTGAAGAGGCCCAAACGCCGTAGCCTTTCCTCATAAGGAAGGTATATCCAGCCCCGTAATCATCTTAGTTGCTCTCTTTTGCACCTTTTCCATTTCTACTATGTCTTTTTTGAGATGCGGTGACCAGAACTGGACACAATACTCCAGGTGTGGCCTTACCATAGATTTGTACAACGGCATTATAATATTATCCGTTTTGTTCTCAATACCCTTCCTAATGATCCCAAGTATAGAATTGGCCTTCTTCACTGCCGCAGCACATTGGGTCGACACTTTCATCGACCTGTCCACCACCACCCCAAGATCTCTCTCCTGATCTGTCACAGACAGCTCAGAACCCATCAGCCTATATCTAAAGTTTTGATTTTTTGCCCCAATGTGCATGACTTTACACTTACTGACATTGAAGCGCATCTGCCATTTTGCTGCCCATTCTGCCAGTCTGGAGAGATCTTTCTGGAGCTCCTCACAATCACTTCTGGTCTTCACCACTCGGAAAAGTTTGGTGTTGTCTGCAAACTTAGCCACCTCACTGCTCACCCCTGTCTCCAGGTCATTTATGAAGAGGTTGAAAAGCACCGGTCCCAGGACAGATCCTTGGGGCACACCGCTTTTCACCTCTCTCCATTGTGAAAATTGCCCATTGACAACCACTCTCTGCTTCCTGACCTCCAACCAGTTCTCAATCCATGAGAGGACCTGTCCTCTAATTCCATGCCTGTTGACCTTTTTCAAAGAATTCTATAAGGTTTGTGAGGCAAGACTTACCCTTACAGAAGCCATGCTGATTCTCCCTCAGCAAGGCCTGTCGGTCTATGTGTTTTGAGATCCTGTCTTTGATGAGGCATTCCACCATCTTACCCGGTATGGATGTTAGGCTGACCAGCCTATAGTTTCCCGGGTCCCCCCTCTTTCCCTTTTTAAAGATAGGCGTGACAATGTGTGTAGGAGAGTGATTTCCAACCCCCATTGAAAGAAAGTCCCATGATGTTTAATGGGGCTTATTCCCAAATTAGCATGGTTGGGATTGCCACCTATGGCTGCAATCCTATGCCCACTTTCCTAGGAGTAAGTGCAATTGAGCACAATGAGACTTACTTCTGAGTAGACATGCCTAGGCTTGTGCTGTAAGCCTGCTTGCTTTCTGCCTCTTTCAGTGAGTATGTGACTGCTTTGGAAGAAGACTCTCAGCACCTGATCCGGTACAAAACCATCGCTCCCCTGGTGGCTTGGGGGGCAATTCAGCTCATCTGAACATCCTCAGAGACATACAGGCAACTATTTCTTTTCGGGGGTGGGAGGAGTTCTGATGATTTATTAAATATCACCAGGACTGCTGGGTGACCAGATCTCCCATCCTTTTCTGCCCTGGGAACCCAACTCTGCTCGCTTGGCAGGGATCGGGCATCTGAACTACTCTGAGTGCTGTGAAATGGCAACAGGAGGCCCGATCTGGAGGATTTGCCCCCCCCCCCAAGCTGGCAGCCAAGGGAGGTTGGAGGGGTGGAAAGGAGCACATCTGCTGTTCTGTGTGCATCTGGGAGGTGGCACTGTTTTGCTGTGCTTGTCTGAGCCGTGGCGGCCCAGTAGCATCCACTGCCTTTTGCAAGGGGTGTGTTTGTGAACCCACCTGTGCTGGAGAGTGCTGTACTCGAGGTCTCATCGAGCCTCCCCCCCCCCCCCCGCCATACTTTGCACATGAAAGCTGCAGGAGCCATCTGGGCATTTCTGTAACTTCTGAATGGAGCCATCACAGATTGAGGTGTCTTGGAAATGACAACAAATAGCACCAGCCACCTCCTGAGACAGTTGCCAGAATTAAAACCCAGGACTGCCCTCTTCAGAATGCCCCTTTTTCCCCTTGTTTCGAAGGTGCTGCCCCACCAGCCATCCTCTGCCCCTCCCTTGTCCTCCTCCTCTGTAGAATCATCAGCTAAGACACCTGGCATTTGGAGAATATTAACAGTGAGTGGAAACAGGACTGGAGCAGGGGGCAGGGCTCTCTTGATAGGCTACCTGGTCTTAGTGCAGATCACTGCCATGATCATTGGGTAATGGATCAATGGCACCCTTTCAGGCAGTGGTGCAGTCTGGGCCCGGCCCGGCCTTCCTGCTGTTCTGTGTGTCGGGCTGTTCTGATAGATGCAGTACAAAGACGTGGGCAGCCCGCACCGGCACTGGTGGTGGCATTCGGTCTTCGGCAAAGAAGAGTTCATTGCTCAGATAACCAAACTCAGCCCCGAAGAGAGCGGATTCTGCAACGCAGAACCAAAGTTCCAGGCCGCAGGGGCTACCCTGAGGCTTCCCAATGTAGGCAAACTCAAAGTCTCCATGAAAGGAGAATGGGTTGGTCACTGCCTCTTTCCCCTCCCTGTCCAAAGGGGCATTTCCGCTTCAATTCAAGCAGCCCCAAACACAGCCTCTGATGCCAGAGTTCAGCCTCCCCCCCCAGCTCTGACACAGACCCGTGTCACAATGCCAGGATTCCGACATCCATGGAGACCAAGAACTTCAAACGATGCTACAGGAGATCACTGGGCAGTGAGCTCACTCAGTACTGGCAGTTGGTCCTGTCCTGTCCAGTACTAGCAGTCATTTCCGAATACTGGTGGGCCAAGAAACGGATCATGGAGGTGAGTCTGATTACGTGGAATGGCCTTTCGCAGGGGTGGGCAAATATTTAGCAGGAGGGCCACATCATCTCTTTGACACTAGGTTGGGTCAGAATTATAGAATATTTTGAGCCAAAATTTAATTGCTCTAATCCACGCCATCTAATCTAATTTCAAGTTGGATTTGGCCTGATTCAAGACAGAGCACCGCATAAGACACACACCAGGGCAAACCCAGTGTGCTTCTTAAGAAAGTTGATTGAATCTGCTCTAGTGAATTATTGAATGACCCAATCCAAAGTGGAACCCCATATAATAATAGGGGGGAGCATTTCGCATTGAAGGCCTTCAACGCCGCCGGAATAAACTTGCCACCTTTACTGTGAAAGAAGCTCAATATTTTGTCTCAAAATATTCTATAATTCAGACCCTAACACTCTTTTATATCACCTCCTTGTTGACCCTTATTTCTCTGGAGTGCAAAAATAAAACCATTGGGAGTTGAGCCTGACTTACTTGGTCATCTGTCCCAAGCCGAGGCTCTCAGGCTCATTAAAGGGAGACTCCTGGATATTCACTCCTCCAATATTTTATCTGCAGCCAATAAAACTTGTTCACCTTTATTTTATCTCTTACCGGTTAAAGTAGGCGAAATTCCCAATTATCTCTATATTTTGGAATGCCCAAAGATTAGAAGGGCCTTTTCTATGGCCCGTTGTAACTCTATTCCATCTTCTGTTCTTTGGGGTAGATTTAATGGCGTTCCTTTTCAGGAAAGAATTTGTCCCTGTCCTCAGCGGGCTGTAGAAACATTAGACCACCTCCTTCTTCATTGTCCGCTTCACAATGAGGCCAGAAGGAAATGTCTGACCCTTCAATTTCACCTTAACGCCCTTGCTGAGGATTTTGCTAGATTGCAATTTATATTAACCTCCAATGATTTTGACATTGTCTCTCAGATAGCCAAATTTATCTCACAAATCGTGGCGACTAATCTGAAGCGTGCCCCTTCTCTCTGAAGTGTTTGGTTATAGGTGTTATTTGTAGTTTGCTATGTTATGCTTGTGCACTTCTGTATGTTGTTTTTTTTTTTTGGTATGCTTAATAATGCCTAATAAAGGTGTCTGAATCTCTCTCACTAGGTTGGGGGCAGGGGGAAAAGAGTTAATTTTCTTTTCAAATTGGAACTTGTTGTTCAGTCGTTAAGTCGTGTCCGACTCTTCGTAACCCCATGGACCACAGCACATCAGGCCCTCCTGTCTACCACTAACTGCCAGAGTTTGTCCTTTCCTGTTCATTGACTCTGTGACACTATCTAACCGTCTCATCCTCTGCCGTCCCCTTCTCCCTTTGCCTTCAATTTCTCCCAGCATCAGGGTCCTCCCTTCTCATGAGATGGCCAAAGGAGTCCTCCCTTCTCATGAGATGGACTTCTAAGGAGTCCTCCCTTCTCATGAGATGGCCAAAGTGCTGAAGCTTCAGCTTCAGCGTCTGTCCTTCCAGTGAAGAGTCAGGGTTGATTTCCTATAGGACGAACTGATTTGGTCTCCTTGCAGTCCAGGGGACTCTCAAAAGTCTTCTCCAACACCATCATTTGAAAGCGTCTGTTCTTCAGCGCTCAGCCCTCCTTATGGTCCAGCTCTCACAGCCATACATTACTACTGGGAAAACCATAGCTTTGACTATACCGAGCTTTGTCGGCAAGGTGATGCCCTGGCTTTGCACTAAGTTGTCTAGGCTTCCTATAGCTTTCCTCCCAAGAAGCAAGCGCCTTACAATTTCATGACTGCAACCTCCGTCTGTTACGGTATATCAGGAGTGGCAAATCCCCAGCAGGCCACATGGCACTTTTGAAGTACAGAATCGTGTATGTGCCAATCCACTTTATACTGGCCCTCACCAGAACTGCTCTGGTGGTTTTGCTCATGTGATGTGCCAAACCTCTGCCCTGCAGTCTTTGCCCTGCCTTGCCCTGCCCTGGCCCTTGTCACTCCCTTTTGGGCCTCAAGCCATCTCTGGGATGGATGGCTAAGCTCAGAGCCCGGGGAGAACCTCAAGCAGTTCTGCTGGGTCTCTTTGACCAGGTCTGGCCCAGGGCTCTGTGGGGAGGGTCACTACTCTGTTGGAGGGCGCTACTTCTGTCTGTTCCCTGACCAGTTTCTCTTCTATCGCCTGCAGGTCCCCCAGGCTGACGACTTGGACCTCCTACTTCAAAAGAGTAGGAGATGCAAGTTCGCCGCAGAGAGAGCGGAGGCCCGGTTGCTCTCCTTTGAAGCAAGGAGGCAAGCACCAAAGGTGAGTAAGAAGAAACGCCCCCCCAGACAGACACAAACAGACACACACAGATACACGTTCAATCACTTACTCAGAGTGCACTGAGTGTTTTAGAAGGAAGTGTGTTACCAGACCAAGTACTCTATTCAGTGTTTCTTATACTGTGGGTCAGGACCCACTTGGAGGGTCATGATCTTCCTCAGAGCCTCCAGTGAACACACGGGCGACTGAAAGTTTCTTCATTGCCTCAAGCCCTGAGGCTATTCAGTAACCAGATAGCTGCTAACTGCCCTGCAAAGAGCTGGGCTGCTGCTCAGTTTCAAGTTTGTTGGAAATGTAGGAAGATCAATGTTGGAGCGTCTTTTTTTCTGGTGTGTTTTTTGTTCCAAGTCTGTCCAGGACAGGTCGTCAGGGCAGGAGAAGGCTGGGTCACAGAAGGAAGCCCCTCAAGCCTTGAGGCTGTTCATTAGGGCTGCCTCATCACGAGATATGGATCAAGGCTTTTATACGTAGATAAATCAATAGGATTTGTAAATAAATAAATAAAAATATTTTCATTCTAGATCACCCTTTTTGAAAGTTGCATCAAGCTAGGTGGTTTCCAACGAGTGTCATTTTAAAAAGTGGGTCCCGGTGTTCAAATGTTTGAGCACCACTGCTCTGTGTGGTTGTGGTTGGGTCCCGGAGTGCCTGATAACGGAGGGACTGCTGGACTTGGACACAGCCAGGGAGGTGGGTCTGCCTCTGGGAAGGAGTGTGTAAAAATTACACTCAGAAATTTGGCAAAAACAGCTCAGCTTCTCTTTCCTCTTGCAGTCTTCCAGGCAGCAAAGGGGCCACCCGGGACCAAGACTGTGCGGCCGGTCGGGTGGCCGAACGTGGAGAGCAAAACTCCACCTCGGCTGGGCACCACCAGTAAGTATGCTTATACCTGATGTTCTGGAAATGCTGGGGAGCTAAAGGGAGATTCTCCTCTCCAGCATCTCCATAGGATGGGTAGTGAACACCTTCCTATACACTGAAGTGCCCACACCCCTGGGGAGCCATCTTCTCCCCACATGTATAGGTCAGACCTGGTTTCCCAAGAGCCAGGGCTCAGGGTTCGGGGGAGGCTGCCCAAGGGGTGCTCAGAGCCCGGGGAAGACCTCAAGCAATACTGCTGGGTCTCTTTGACCAGGTCTGGCTAAGGAGTCTTTTGGGCGGCAATTCCCTGCTGGAGGGCGCTGCCTCTGTCTGTTCCCTGACCAGATTCTCTTCTATCCCCTGCAGGTCCCCCAGGGTGATGAGCTGGGCCTCCTTTTCGTAAAGGAACGGAGGTCCGAGTGCAGACTCCGGAGCGTCAAGGCGCGGTGGCTGCTGCTCGAGCGCAGGAGGGAAACACCCCAGGTGAGGAAGAAAAACACTCCTGCACAGACATACGGAAGGAGAGAGTGCACTGAAACGGAATTTCAGTAGAGAATCGGTAGGGAGCCAGAGAGCCTTCCTTTGGGTTCTGTGGAGGTGCTGTAAAGACGAGCATTGGGTGCCTCCTGGGACCAAGTGCCTCATTGGGACCAAGTGCCCAGGTAAGTGACTGAGTGCCCATTCCACCACGCACAGTAGGAAATGTGCTGTAAAGCACATTTGCGAGTCCTCAGCGCTGGCGGAGCGCTGGAGCGAGCCCAGTGTCGGCTCCAAGCCAGGACCCCAAAGGTAGCATTCTTGCAAGTGCGACCTGTTCCACGTGCAGGGCCAGTTAGGCAGGCGGAGCTCAGGGGTGTTAATGCATGGCTGAGACAGTGGTGTTGGTAGGAGTGTTCAGATTTGCTGGGCACTGGGGAGCATTTTGGGACAAGTTGGGCCTGTAGGAGAGAGAAGGTCTTCACTTGGACCAAAATGAAGCTGGACCGCTGGCACGTAACATGAAAAAGGTGGCAGAGCAGCTTTTCTGCTGAACTCTGGGGGAAAGCCAACAAGAGCCGAGGGGCGGCTGGTTCCGGACTCCTCATCCCTAGGGGTTATGGCAGATAGAGAACAACAAGCAGAGTGCGAATTAGGATGGAAGCATGATGGTCGTTGACAACCAGGCCAGCAAAATGAGAGGCTGTGGGGATCAAGGCACAAATATTTCAGGGACTCCATATACAGGTGCTTTTATGTGAATGCCTGAAGTCTCTGAGCAGAGATGGGAGAGCGGGAATGTTTGGTGGCTGGGGAGAACATTGATACAGTGGGCAGAACGGAAACCTGGTGGAATGCGGAGAACCAGTGACATACAGCCATCCCAGGTTATCAACCCTATGGGAGGGACAGGGAGGAGCGTGATGGAGATGGGGTGGCCATGTATGTCCAAGAAGGGGTAGAATCTAGTAGGGTTGCAATGGAAGGCGGGACTGCCTCCACCACAGAACTACTGTGGGTTAAACTACCAGGCCTGAAGAACGATGTCATAGGGTGTGCGATCGTCCTCTAGACCAAAAACCTGAAGGGGACCTCAGAAAGAGGAAACAGATCAGGGAGGTGTCGAGGAGGGACAGGGGTGTCATCATGGGGGACTTCAATTATCCTCATACCGACTGAGTCAAAGCCTGCTCTGGTCACAAAAGAGAGACCCGGTAGCTTGACACACTAACTGGCTGTGCCTTGGAGCAGCTAGTCAGGAAGCCCGCCAGAGAGCCAAGAGTTGACTGTGGATTTCATATTGTGCGGTACTCAGGACCTGGTTAGAGCTGTAATGGTTACTGAGCCGTTGGGGAACAGTGACAGTGCTGCAATCCGTTTTGCCAGGCATGTCGGAGGAAGAGAGCCAAGCAAATCGGACACCAAATCCCAAAGGGAGGGCTTGCCCCAGATGCGGAGGCTGTTGGAAAGAAGTGGAAAGGGAAGGTCCAAAGAGTCCAGTCCCTCCAGAGTGCAGGGAGGCTGTTGAGAATAGCGGTGGTAGAGGCCCAGCAGACGTGTGTACCGCATAGAAAGAAGGGCTCGACTGAGTCCAAGAGGGTGCCGGCACGGCTAATGAGAGTCTGTAAAAGGCAAGGAAGCTTCCTTCCATCAGGGGAAGTCTTGCCCAGAGGAGGAGAATCAACAGGAACAGAAACTGGGACAAAACAAATGTAGGAAGCTGAAACAGGAGGCCAGGAAAGACTCTGAGGAACACCCGGCCAGCAACATGAAGGGGAGGAACAAAACCTCTTCAAGCATCTTAGAAGGAAATCTGCCAGAGAGGCCGTTGGCCCCCTAGATGGCGAGAGAGGAAAGGGACAGATAAAAGAGGACTTGCAGAGAAATGAAGGGCACAATCCTGACAAGTCTCTGGTTAGGGGCACCTCCCATATGAGCAAAGGCTGTGGAGTTTGAGGCTCTTCAGACTAGAAAAGAGGTGCCCGGGGCGGGGGGGACATGATTGAGACATTCCAAATTATGCAGGGGATGGATAGAGTGGACAGAGATGCACTTTTCCCTCTCACAGAACACCAGAACCAGGGGACATCCCTGAAAATTGAGTGTAGTAGTAGTAGTAAACCTTTAATGGCATAAATACATCAATAAATAATAAATTACAAGACAATAATACCATAAAATATGTCACATAAGCGACATGAATTGAAAGAAATTTACAAAGAGAAAAAACTGTTATAGTTATAGTTATAGTCCTGGTTGGACGAACAGTTTTTTTTTTTTTTCTCTTTGTAAAATTGAGTGTTCAGAGAGTTAGGACCGACAAAAGAAAATATTTCTTTAACCAGCATGTAATTAGTCTGTGGAACTCCTTGCCACAGGATGTGGTGATGCCATCTGGCCTAGATACCTTGAAAAGGGGATTGGACAGATTTGTGGAGCAAAACTCCATCACAGGTTACAAGACATGATGGGCATGTACAGGCTGAGATTGGCCGGTCGCTCATCATGAGGGCCGAGTAGGAATTTTTTCCGTCCTCTGAATTATCCGTGGATAATTTCAGTTCTTTTGCCGGTCCCAGAATGGGGGGGGGGGGAGGGATGTTCTGTAAGATTCATGTTTTTAAAGTTAGTCACTGTGGTGTCTTTGTGGGGGGTGTGAGGGTCAACAGAATACCACATGCAGGGGAGTGGCACCAAGATGCAGGTCTCTTGTGGTCTTGTGTGCTCCTGGAGGCATCTGCTGGGACTCTGGGAGACTCAGAAAGCTGGACTAGATGGGCCCTGGGCCTGATCCAGCAGGGCTCTTCTTCTGAAGGGGGAGGGTAAATATGACACTCAGTAAAGATGGCAAAAATGGCTTCTGTTTCCCCTTGCAGACTTCCGAGCCGGAGAGCAGATGCAGCCTGCTGTGTAAACAACTCTGCGGCCGGTGGGGTGGAGGGACCTGGAAGTGGAAACTCCACCTCGGCTGGGCACCTCCAGTGAGTATTCCAGCACTACTGCCGAGTCTGGCCAAGGCCTCTGTGGGGGGGGGGGATTTCTCTGTTGGAGGGCACTGCCTCTGTCTCTCTCCTGACCAGTTTCTCTACTATCTCATGCAGGTCCCCCAGGCAGAGGATTTGGGCCTCCTATTTGAAAAGAATAGGAGGTCCAAGTTCTGTGTGAGGAGGGCGGAGGCCAAGTGGCTGGCGCTGGAGAACAGGAGGCGAGCACCCCAGGTGAGAAAGAAAAAGGCCCCCCCACACACACACGCACGCACACGCACACAGAGAGAGAGAGAGAGAGTGCACTGAGGCGGAATATCGGGAGGGATCCAGGGAGCCTGCCTCTGGTTCTGTGGTGGTGACATCGGGCAGCTGCTTAAGGAGGCTGTGGGTGGATGAAGGGAAAGTGGAGCTGAAGAAGTGAGGAAGGATCATGGAAAGTCTGAGGGCATGGAGGGGGTGTCACCTCTCTGAGGGGCTCCATCCCGGATGGTGGGCTCTGGGGGGGTGTCAAGCTGAGTGCACCTGTCTACCGGATCTGGCCCTGCCCTGCCCTGGGTGCCGGGAGAAGTGCAGGGACTTATGGGTTGCTGAGCGAAAACAGCTGAATCTTGAAGGGGTCTTGTTCCCTCACCCCCTGTACAAAGTCCTTCTAACAGGAGCTCTGTCTCTGTTTCTTCACAGGCTGCTCCGACTGGGGCTGGGAGGAGGTGAGTTCCTGCGAGGATCCAGCCTGGCCGGGGCACCCCATACTGACCTGTGGGGATTGGAGCTCAGTTCCAACACCCTGGGATGCGGTCTGGTGTCCGGATGCCTGTGGCAGGGTTGCAAGTGGGCCCCCCTCGGGTCCTCCATATGGAACAGCTTCTCCACTGAGACCTGGAATGCCACCGTCTATGAGGGACCCCTCCCGGAAGCGCCTGCTTGCTCCACAGACCCAGCCGCCTCTGTCGCTGACCCAGTGACGAGGACTGAAAAGATGGCAGGCAAGGTCCCACCACAGAGAATCTGTGAGCTGGTCGCAGAGTCTCAGGCCCTCATGGAACCCTCGTAGGGTTCTCATTGTGTGTTAGGGAGGGTGATCAGAGGATGCCAAAGGCATAGAGGAAGCCACAGAGTCTGGGTCACCTTGATGTCTGTTGCCTGCTTTGGACTTGCAGGCCTGGGTGGACGAGAAGTTTTCCCCAGAGTTGCTGGAGAGCAAGTCTGAAGTTGTCAGTAATATTGAATGAAACAACAGACTAAATCAAGAGAGATGATTTTAACAACTAGGTGAAATCCATGTCCTGGAAATAACTTTGTTTTCTCTTGAAGACGGAGAAATCTTTCCACCTGTCCTGGAGAAGGAGAAGACCCGGGCAGAGGGGAAGCCGTCTCTCCTGTCTCTGGAAGGCTTGCCTTTGCAAAAGAGTGAGTGGCGGGGGGAAGGAAGGGGATTCCTGGTCTCTGAATCTGACTCTGCTTGCTCCACAGACCCAGCCGCCTCCCTCGCTGACCCAGTGACGAGGACTGAAAAGATGGCAGACAAGGTCCCACCACAGAGAATTCGTGAGCTAGTCGCAGCGTCTCAGGCCCTCATGGATTTGCTGGTTTTGGACGGAAGCCGGATCTGAACTTCGTCCGCAAGAGGATGGAGATCCAGGAGGCAGCCAAGAAACCTGTAACGCAAAAGCAGAATAATAATAATAATAATAAAACTTTATTTTTATCCCGCCCTTCTCCCTAACGGGACCCTGCGTATTGACTTTGCAACACCTTTACACCTGGCGAGGAGGAATCTGAAGGTGGGGAACACAGAGCCTCATGGGAGCTTTGTGTGAAGGGCAAACTCTTGAATGACCCGGGAGCCTGGCAATGGAACTGGACAAAGAGTTGTACAGCCCAAAAAACCATCTGGTAGAGTGGAACCAATGCCCACAAGAGACAGATGGCTTCCAGGCCAAGTGCCCAGGCAGTGTCAAGGTGAAATGCACCCTGCTGCTCAGGCTGGAGCACCAGCCTGCATAGTACAAACCGGACCCTGTCTGGCTCGCTTGCTGGGCGTTCACACACAGACTCGTGCCAGCATCATTCAGGCTCTCTGGCTCAACATGAAACACAACAAGCTCCAAGACAGTCTTGAGAAGCAGTTTGACCAGATCTCTGGCTGTGTTTGCATGTGATTCTCTGAGATCCCCAGGAAACCAGTGGGGCTCCCACAACACCCAGATCCCATCAATTATGTGATCAGTGTGGACCGTAATGATCAACAAAGCCAGCCTGCTGAGACAGTGGTGTGGAGGTGGATGATCCTTCGAATGCCCAAATGAGCAACTTCTTGGCTCCACCTCTAAGCAGCAGGAAACAGCATCCATGGATGTCAAGATCCGTGAGACGATCGAGTCTATTACCAGCTGAAGACACAGGGAGACTTGAGGTCTTTCCCTGCCACTGGGCACCCCACAGCCTGCCTCTCCTGTACCCTGAAGGCTCTATGTGTGTCTGTGTGGGGGGCGTTTCTTCTTACTCACATTTGGTGCTTGCCTCCTTGCTCCAAACGAGAGCAACTGGGCCTCCGCTCTCTGTGCTGCGCACTTGGATCTCCGACTCTTTTGAAGTAGGAGGTCCAAGTCGTCAGCCTGGGGGACCTGCAGGTGATAGAAGAGAAACTGGTCAGTGAACGGACAGAGGCAGTGCCCCCCAACAGATCCCTTGGCCAGACCCACTCGGAGGGCCCCGCCAATATAGCTTGAGGTCCTTCCCTGACACTGAGTAGCCCTCAGACAGCTTCCTCTGAACCCTGAAGGCTCCCTGAGCCCTGGCTCTTGGGAAACCAGGTCTTTCCTTTAGATGTGAGGAGAAGATTGCGGATCAGGGATGGGGACACCTCCGTGTATGGGAAATTGTTCATTTCCTGTCCTATGGAGATGCTGGAGAGATAGGAGGAAGTGACACTTCTAGCATGCCTCAAGCATGCTTCTAGTGCGGTTCTTTTGAAAAATGACAAAATGGTGTCCAGTCATACAAGAGTCGTTAAAACCAATTACATGGAGATTACCGTGTTCCTACCAGTAGAAATAAAGGCATAGAGGCAGTTATCTTTTCTTGCTCTGACACAGAGTACTTAGTCGGGTAACAAGTTTTGATCCAAGACTCTCAGTGCATTCTAAGCAAGTGAGTGAATGTGTGTGTGTGGGGGGGGATGTTTTTTCTTCCATGTCTTTGGTGCTTGCCTCCTGCCCTTGAGTGCCAGCCATCGGGTCTCCGTCCTCCTTGCTGTGAACTTGGACCTCCTTTCCTTTTGGAATAGGAGATCCAAGTCATCTACCTGGGGGACCTGCATGCCCTCCAACAGAACCCTTGGGCAGACCCTGGTCAAAGGGACCAGGCAGTATTGCTTGAGGTCCTTCCCTGGCACTGAGCATCCCTCAGTCAGCCTCCCCTGAACCCTGAAGGCTCCCTGAACCCTGGCTCTTGGGAAACCAGGTCTCTCCTTTAGATATGAGGAAAAGATTGCGGATCAGGGACGTGGGCACCTCTGCGTATGGGATAGTGTTCATTTCCCATTCTATGCACAGTCTTTTGCACAGGGGGCCGCATTTGCTCTGCTCCCAGGAAGTCTACAGGAGCAAACAGGAGTTGAGCCATTTTTGCTGTATTGATTATGAATTTGACCACCCCTTTCCAGAGGCAGAGTCACAAATTCCTCCTTCCTCCCCCTGGCTGGCAAGAGAAATTCCGAGATCCCTTCATTTCCAGATGTTTCCCTTCAGGATCATATCCTTCTTCGGTGCACTGCTCATCACGACCTCAGGTCCCACTTACTTGATTCTTTTCCTTCTTCCTGTTTCCCTTGTTGATCCTTTCCCAATTCTTCTCAGTGATTATTTCCCTCCTATTACCAATCTGGTGGCGGAATTTTTAGTGGTAGTCTCTAAGGCCAAAGTTTGAAGTTAACTTTCCCAAAACTTCTATTTTCTTATGCTATTTATTCTCTGTAAACTTTTAATATGCCAATAAAGGTACTGAAGTGTGTGTGGGTATGGAACAGGAGAGAGGACTTCTGGGACAACGAGACCCAGCATTCTTGCTTGAGGGCAGTGTCTGGCACAGACTACCTCTTTGCCACCCTCTCCTGTACCCTGAAAGCTGGATATTCAGCCAGGGGCCTCGGTCACTGGTTCTTGGGAAACCAGGACTTTCTTTTAGCTGTGAGGAGAACACTGCCTCCCCCAGCGGCACTGTCGTCTTCTGCTGTCCGGGAAAGGGTTTGCAGCCTGCCCCTTTGAGAGCTCTTGGATGCTGGAGAAGAGAATCTTCGAGTAGAGGACACCCCACATGATGACTATCCTGTTCCACACTCGCTGTTCCATAGCTCACAGTTGTGCAATCGCCCATAGCGCACGTGGTCATGCACACTGTTCCCCCACACCTAACTTGAGGCCATGCATGGCAAAGTAATGATTTTGTGCCTCTGTGAGGACAGGCAAATGGATGGTGAATAGCAGAGCATGCAGGGGGCATGCTGAAGACCACCCAGTGCCTGAAATGGTATGCAAAATGATGCCCCCTTACTCTGTAGCATACCAGACTCAGTGGTGGTGCCCACCGAGGTGGAGAAAAGAACCCTAGGTTCCCCCACCAGACCAGCTGCACTCTGATGACCCACCTGGCTTTCGGTTTTTGGGGTCTGGAACACTGGCAGAGGAAACAGATGTTTAGCCTTCTTTGCCCTCTTGATCAAACATAGCATCCCGCCCTTCCCAGGTGCAGACTGGCCCCTGGCACTCTCTCAGTCCTCTCTCAGACTCGCCAGGAGGCTACTCTCGCTGACATCGAAAGTTCCAGTGGAGCATGGGTGTTGCCTGAGAAACTGGTATTGATGTGATGTGTCAAGGGTTGGTCATGCCCACTGGGCCCTCTGATACACAGGGACCTTCACCCTGTGCCTTACCTGGAGGAGCCAGCCTCTGGTGAGCTGCTGACAGAGAAGCCCACGCATACATCTCCATCACATCAGCAGTAGTGCCCAAGAGAGTTGGAGGAACATAAGTCTGGTTTGCTCACCCAGCTGCCACACTTGCTTAGGCCCAGGGAGCTCAGGAATTTTCTTGGCCTGAAATGCTGTGAAAGGAAACAGAAGTTTAGCCTTCTTTGCCCTCTTGATCAAATGTAGCATTCCCCCGCCCCCCTCCCCAGCCAGATGCAAGATGGTCCCTGGCTCTCTTAGGAACTCCATATCTTCCTCACCTCACTCATTTCTCTTCGCACCGCAGTTCGGAGCCACCTGCCCTCCATCCTCCTCTTCCTCTGATGCATTCTGAATAGGTCCAAGTCCTCGCCCTCCTCATTTTCCTTCCTGCCCCAACTCTGAGCCACCTCTCCTCCATCCTCCTCTCCTTGAACTTCTACCTCTGTTGCATCCTGAACAGGACCAACTCCTGGCCCTCTCTGAGCCACCTGGCCTCCGTTCTCTTCTCGTTGACCTTCTACCTTGGATGCGTCCTGAACAGACCCAAGTCCTCGCCGGCCCCTTTGGGAGGAGACACTACAGGCATCAAGTCCAGCACTGTCCTCCTTTCTTCCCACTTCCTGGGTGACTTTCCTCCCACTTGGTGTCTCTGCTGCTGTAGTTTGGGGTTTTTCAAGATGGCCACTGGAAGCTGGCTGCAGGTGCCGACCTCTCCGTTCCACTGGCCATTTCTGCTCTGCGCAATCAGATGGTCTCTCTCATTTACATGGGTTATGGGTTATTTTTATTGGTTATATAGGGGACCCTTTTGTCAGCTGGGGCAGTGTCACTCAGAGAGTGGAAAATTTTGGAGTCCTCCATTTAATTAATTAATTAATTGAATGTTTTCTTTGTGTTACTGTGATTTAAAACGATGTGATTATATTTTTTTTTTAAAACACACCATGTATGATGTTAATTTTCAATGAATAAAATGAAGAATATGGAACTTGAAGGACCCTTCTGTTGAGTATCACGAATAGATGTCTGCAGGTTGCATACATAATGAGAATTCTTCTGAGTAGTTGCATTATTCTCCAGCATGCATGTGCTGTTAATGTTAATATTGGGGAGAACATCAACATGGTCCTGTGTTTTGCAGCTGCAGAGGTTTCCCACATAGAGCTGCCAAAGGGGCACAGCGCAGCGCTGAAAAGCAGCACAACAGCACAAAAGGCTAGATTTGCAGCAGTAGACATAGGAAGAGCCCTGCTGGATCAGTGCAGAGACACCAGCTTGGAAAGCACTGAGACCACCCAATAATAGGCATGAACAGTTCACATCTGAGCATTGGTAAAGCCCTGCTGGATTGGTCCACAGACACCAGCATTGGAAAGCACCTAGACTGAGAGCAACACGGATCTGTGTGGATGGTTCACTGAAGAGCAGAGGGACAAGTCCAGCAGGATCAGGCCAAGGCCCATCTAGTCCAGCGGTAGACATAAGACAGAGGAAGAGTCCTGCTAGATGACTCCAGCATGGAAAAGCACTGAATGTCCAGAGACACCAGCATGGAAAGCGCTGCTCCATCTTGCCTCTACCTGCTTCCCAAGAAAGGAAATACAGGTTTCTTTCCTCCTGCTTACAGAATGGGTTATGCTTTCTGTTGAACTCCGGCAACCCTCTGGTGCCAGGAAGTAAAAAAGGATGCTAGCAGGATGGGAGAAGTAGGACAGGAGGTCAGGGGGCTCAGGGGGCAGGGGAAGGCACATTTGAATGCATGTCATTGGCTGATGAACAGAGGAGCACCTGAGCACTGACAAAAAAGCAAACACTGGACCATCCAGGTGAAGGAGGAGCAGGAAAGGCAACCCTCAACAACACTGTGGCTTGGAAGAAAGCTGCAAAAAAGGTTCAGGAGGGCCAGCGAGGCTGCAGCATGGAAGCTCCATGGCTCAGGGGGCGGGAAAAAGCAAATTGGCCTCCCTAAGCCCCAAACATGCTGCGGCTTGTAAAAAAAAAGCTGCGAAGACGAGTGCTTCGCCAACACAACCAATGTTTTTTTGTTTTAAACAGGGATCCACGCCGGGGGGGGGGGTGCATTGCATCAGCACCCCTCTCTAGCTAGCCTGGCCTCACACCTGGGGAATTTGCCCCACTTGCTCCCTTCCAGATCCACCTCTGCAAGGACATATCCCCCCTTGAACATGTAACATTTCAGAATTGATCTTACCCGAGAAGCAGGAAAGGGGAGTCAGAGAGATGGGGCACAATCCTAACCAGGTCTACTCAGAAGTAATACCAATTTTGTTCAATGGGGTTTATTCTCAGGAAAGCGTAAAAAAACTTTTACCTACTATTACTTGTAACCCATAATGAACCTTTCCTCTGGAAATTTGTCCAATCCCTTCTTAAAGGCATCTAGGCAAGTTGTCATCACTGCTTCCTGTGGCAAAGAGTTCCACAGACTAATTACATGCTGGGTAAAGAAATATTGGCAGGGAGGGAGTGACTGCAAGACCTTGGCACTGCTCATTTTCTCAAACAATAAAATATTTTTTTTTTTAAAAAACCACCCACAGAAGTGGGCTCTAAGGCTGCAATCCCAGCCACTCTTTCCTGGGAGTAAGCCTCATTGACTCTAATGGGGCTGACTTCTGAGTAGACACACACAGGAGCAGGCTCCAAGGCTGCAATCCCAGCCACTCTTTCCTGGGGGTAAGCCTCATTGACACTAATGGGGCTTACTTCTGAGTAGACAAGCACAGGAGCGGGCTCCAAGGCTCTAATCTCAGGCTCTCTTTCCTGGGAGTAAGCCTCATCCACTGTAATGGGGTTTACTTCTGAGTAGACACGCAGGACTTGTCTCTGGCTGCGCTGCTCCCCCCCAGCTGTGCCTGTGCTGTGGAGGAAAAGCCTCTCCTGGCGCTGAGTGGGGAGCTGCTCAGGGAAAGGCGGGCTGCAAAGGCTCACAATGGCTGAGGAGGAGGGCGGCTCAGGATTGGCTGGTGGTCAGCCAGTGAAGGGCCCTGAGCCATTCCAACAGAAAAAGCCAGGAGCCTGCTGGATGCTGATTGGCTGAGCCTGCTGGAGAGTTGGGGAAGGGAAAAGCAGGGACCTTAAGGCTGCAGAGCGGGCAAAATTGAAAAGGGAAACAAAGGCAGGCAGGTGGGGGCGGCAACAGAGCGAAGGGAGAGGAGGGCAGTGAGCTCAGGGGCGGAGGGAAGCAGCCCGCCCTGCCCACACAGGGAGTCTTGGAGAGCCTCCCTTTTCCTCAGAGCGACAGCAGCTTCAGCGCCCCTCTCCAGGCTGCCTGGCTCAGCGCACGTGCCCACAGAGACGGCTCGGAGTGCCCTCTCTGGCACGCGTGCCATAGGTTCACCAACACTGGTCTAAGAAATGTTGTATTCCTTGCAGGTAAGAACTCTGTATATCTTTGTAGACTCAAGGTGACAGAATGAATTGGAACTAGAAAGAACTGCAACTGAAAAAGAGAGACAGATAAGGAGAATTCAGGATACACTTGCACCGTTAATTAGGAAGAGTTATAGCAGATAACTAAGATAAAACTAAGATAAACTAAGATAAAATCAAATGCAATTAAATTAATTACAAGTTTACAATAAGTAAAAGTATAAACATTTATTTCAAATAAGAAGCAGCCTCCTAACCCTGTGTTGGAAAAAAAGCTCCCCAAACACCCCAAAGGCTGCCATCCTCTCCACACTTAAGAACATAAGAACAGCCCCACTGGATCAGGCCATAGGCCCATCTAGTCCAGCTTCCTGTATCTCACAGCGGCCCACCAAATGCCCCAGGGAGCACACCAGATAACAAGAGACCTGCATCCTGGTGCCCTCCCTTGCATCTGGCATTCTGACATAGCCCATTTCTAAAATCAGGAGGTTGCACATACTCATCATGGCTTGTAACCCATAATGGATTTTTCCTCCAGAAACTTGTCCAATCCCCTTTTAAAGGAATCCAGGTCAGATGCCATCACCACATCCTGTGGCAAGGAGTTCCACAGACCAACCACACACTGAGTAAAGAAATATTTTCTTTTGTCTGTTCTTTTGTCTGTCCTAACCCTCCCAACACTCAATTTTAGCGGATGTCCCCTGGTTCTGGTGTTATGTGAGAGTGTAAAGAGCATCTCTCTATCCACTCTGTCCATCCCCTGCATAATTTTGTATGTCTCAACCATGTCCCCCCTCAGGAGTCTCTTTTCTAGGCTGAAGAGGGCCAAACGCCATAGCCTTTCCTCATAAGGAAGGTGCCCCAGTACAGTAATCATCTTAGTTGCCCTCTTTTGCACCTTTTCCATTTCCACTCTGTCTTTATTGAGATGTGGCGACCAGAACTGGACACAATACTCCAGGTATGGCCTTACCATCCATTTGTACAAAGGCATTATATTAGCTGTTTTGTTCTCAATACCTTTTCTAATGATCCCAAGCATAGAATTGGCCTTCTTTACTGCCGCCGCACACTGGGTCGACACTTTCATCGACCTGTCCACCCCCCCCCCAAGATCTCTCTCCTAATCTGTCACAGACAGCTCAGAACCCATCAGCCTATATGTGAAGTTTTGATTTCTTGCCCCAATGTGCATGATCTTACACTTACTTTCATTGAAATGCATCTGCCATTTTGCTGCCCATTCTGCCAGTCTGGAGAGATCCTTCTGGAGCTCCTCACAATCACTTCTGGTCTTCGCCACTCAGAAAAGTTTGGTGTCGTCTGCAAACTTTGCCACCTCACTGCTCAACCCTGTCTCCAGGTCGTTTATGAAGAGGTTGAAAAGCACTGGTGCCAGGACAGATCCTTGGGGCACACTGCTTTTCACCTCTCTCCATTGTGAAAATTGCCCATTGACACCCACTCTCTGTTTCCTGGTCTTCAACCAGTTCTCAATCCACGAGAGGACCTGTCCTCTAATTCCCTGATTGTGGAGTTTTTTCAGTAGCCTTTGGTGAGGGACCATGTTGAACGCCTTCTGAAAGTCCAGATATATAATGTCTACAGGTTCTCCCGCATCCACATGCCTGTTGTCCTTTTCAAAGAATTCTGTAAGGTTCGTGAGGCAAGGCTTACCCTTACAGAAGCCATGCTGATTCTCCCTCAGCAAGGCCTGTTCGTCTATGTGTTTTGAGTTTCTATCTTTGATGAGGCATTCCACCATCTTACCTGGTATAGATGTTAGGCTGACCGGCCTATAGTTTCCCAGGTCCCCCCTCTTTCCCTTTTTAAAGATCGGTGTGACATTCGCTATCCTCCAATCTTCTGGCACCGTGGCCGTTTTGAGGGACAAGTTGCATATCTTAGTCAAGAGATCAGCAACTTCCTTCTTCAATTCCTTAATAACTCTTGGGTGGATGCCATCAGGCATTGACTTATTGATCTTTAATTTATCAATGAGGTCTGAAACATCTTTTTTAACCTCTACCTGACTTAATACCTTGGTCAGGAGGGGCCGTTCGGGCAGCAGTATCTGCCCGAGGTCTTCTGCCGTGAAGACAGATGCAAAGAACTCATTTAATTTCTCTGCCATCTCCGCCACTTATCCAGGAGCAAGCCCCACTGACTATCAACGTTAAACACATATTAGCCTATGAAAAGTACAGATCTGTGATGTTTCCCCAATTGCAGTTGCATCATATGGTAGCATCAAGTCTAAAATATTAAAAATAAAATATATACTGAAATTGGCTCATGACCCACCTAGTGGGTCCCGACCCACAGTTTGAGAAACGGCATTCAGTCACTAGATGGGGTGAATAATGGAATCTAGTGGAATGAAATTATAATTATTTCACAGCACGAAGGCAAGAAATGGGATTTTGGTGCTTTTTCTCCTTGTTACAAGGCATTTAAAGGTGGACCCTGGTAGCAGTGGTGAGTCAAATCAGTGGATACCAAATCAGTGGATGTTGAGGTCCCATCCCAGATAGATGACAAGCTGGTTCCCTGCCCTGAAGGGCTTAGAAAATGAATTCATCTGAACTACTCTGGGTGCAGTGAAATGGAACAGGAGTGATAACTCTGGGGGAAGTGCCCCCCCAGCTAGCAATAAAGGGAGGGGTTTGTTACTGAAGAAGGGGTTGTGGGGGATGCAAAGGAGCACATCTGCTGTTCTATGTGTACCTGGGAGATGGCGCTGTTGTGCTGTGCCTGTTCTAGCCATGGTGGCCCAGTCCTCTTCCTTCTGCAAGGGGTGTGTTTGGGAACTGAGCATATCTGAGAGTGCTGTGTGCAAAGTCTCATTGAGCTTCCATCCAATCAATCAATCCAGTTTATTGCTTAAAACCGTAGGTCGTCACAATACATCAGAATACATCAGCATAAAAACAACAACAAATATAAGCAGTAATAACAGTTTTCTTCCTTAAGATTTCTGGAGTTTTGCACAGATCTTCTTTGCTGCTATAGCAAGCTTTGCTACTTGGTAGGTGATGGTAATATCTGTACCCGCAAGCAAATTACATAGCTGAACTCGCAAAGGTCTATCATACAATAATCTAAGTGTGAAGTGAAACTGGCTCCCATCTTGCCTGCATCAGCACTAAACTGTATGGCTAATCCTCACCAACCGTGGTGTGTTCTTTTTTGTTATCCCCTGCACTCTGTTTGGGGCAGTTCCCACCTGAGACTGGTCCACTAGAGTGAGCTGGTTTTAGGTGTGCCTCAGACATGCCCTCCCCATGTTATTCTACAGGCATCCCTGCTGTACTATAACTAGGGCAGGTTTCCCTTCATTGTGCTGCTTTCCTGAGGCTGCATTCTCATTGGCTAGCTGGGACCATGGGCACCCACTACTTCAGGAAGCTGCAAGTCAGCAAGGAGGAAGGCTCTGAGATTTTTCTTCCTAGAGTCTTCTGCCACCTCATCTCCAGCAGGAAATCCCTGTGTTGCAGAATGTGAAATAATGTAATGGTCATGCCTGATTCTGGTATTATTTCTTGCCTTTCCAACTAGTGATTTGACACTCTCTTGATCTTGCCCTTGAGCACGCAGCCACTGCCTTCACACACGGGGCGGGCTCTCTATATTTATATGGCTGAATGGTCACGCATTGTGCATGTATGTATGTTTGTATATATGGAAATTGATGTATTCACAAGGTGTTTTAAAACAGGAAAATAAATGTTTTTGCAAACGTCTTAAATGACTTTGCAGATTGTGGGTCTCAAAGCTCTCCCTTAGCTGGTGAGGAGGGCAGTATTCCATGCACCTAGAAAGCTAGCATATCAGACCACAAGATCTATCTAGTCAGTACCTGATTTCCCCTCATTTGCCTGCCACATGTAGGTCATCTTCCTTTCCCACTGTTGCGCTCTTGCAACAGAGGGGAATGCTACTTCTGAAGTTGGAGACAGCACGTAACCATTGTGATAGACTTCTCCTCCACGAATTCGTCCAATGCCCTTCAGTCTTTCAGGCTGATGGCCATCGCCAACTCCTTGCTCTTGTGGAAGAGAATTCTACAGACTCTAATGATGTGCTGTGTGATGGTAAGGTGATAATGGGAACCACCTATTCCTCAGTCCTTGGCTATTGCTGTGGCTCTCGCTTCACACTTTCTCTCTGCTACCTAGCAATCCACTGGTGCTATCTGGCCTTGCATTCTCCTTGTTGGAACAAGGACAAATCATTTTCATTGAGTCAATGTAGGAAGGTGAGCTCTCACCTACAGTACATATGTTTCTGAGGCTCATGTGGATTATCCCTGGTTCTGGTATTGTGAGAGAGGGAAAAGAACATCCCTCTTTTGGGGAATGGATCCCTCTCCATCTCTCTCCATCATTTGCGTCATTTTGTATGTCTCAATCATGTCCCCACTGGGGGGCCATTTTTCTAAAGAGCCCCAAACGCTGTAGCCTTTCCTCATAAAGGTGGTGCCCCAGCCCAGTAATCATTTTGGTCATTCTCTTTGACACCTTTTCTAGTTCCACTATGATCTTTTTTGAGATGTGTCAACCAGAACGGGACACAGTACCACAGATGTGGCCTTACCATCCATTTGTTACAATAGCATTACAATAACAATACTAATTGACCGCTTTATTCTCCATCCCCTTCTTAATTACCCTGAGCATGGAACTGACCTTCTCCACTGCCGCCGAATGCTGGGTCGACACTGTTATTGAGCTGCCTAGCAGCACCCCAAGAACCCTTTCCTGATCCTTCACAGACAGCTCAAACCCACTAGCCCAGTGTTTCTCAAACTGTGGGGCATGACCCACTTGGTGGCTTGCAACCTGATTGTGGGTGGGTCACGAAGCTGCAACTGACAAGCCGAGAGCAGACAAGCAAAATGCATCAAGCCCTACGGAAAGTGAAACTGAGTGATACTGCTCATTTACTTGTGAGTAGATCAGCGTGCCTGGGTTCATTGCAGAGGACATGCAGAGAGGAATCCACTGTCACCAGAATGGTCCCAATCCGATAAACACAGCCACCCAAAAACACCTGAGAAGGAAGTCCCTCCCTCCATGCTGATGAATACATTGAGCCCTATGAAAAGCGAAACCAAGCTACACATTCACGCTTCCTTATGAGTAAGCAAACGTGTCACTGGCTCCTGTGGAAGGTCAGGCGAAGAGGAGTGCAAGGTGTTGGTTCAGGCAGAAGCGCTTCCTGCCTGATGATGTCACTTCTGGGCATAACACCACTTCCAGGCTAATGACATCACTTCCAGTGGGTCCTGGGCACATTGTCACTCTGAAAAGTGGGTCCCAGTGCTAAAGGTTTAAGAATCGCTTCGTTAGTCTATAGGGGAAGTTACGATGTTTTCTCCCAATCGGCATGACTTTCTTCTTAATGACATGGAAATGCACCTGCCATTTTGCTGCCCATTCTCCCAGTCTGGAGAGACCTTTCTGGAGCTCTTCACAGTCCCTTCTGGTCTTCACCACCCAGATACATTCAGTGTCACCCACAGCCTTGGCCACCTCACCGCTTATCCCTGTCTCCAGGTCCTTTCTGAACAGGTTCCAAAGCACCGGTCCCAGGACAGATCCCTGCTTTTCACCTCTCTCCGTTGTGAAAACAGCCGATTGACACCCACTCTCTGCTTCCTGGTCCTCAACCAGTTCTTCATCCATAAGAGGACCTGCCCTATGGAGTTTGCTCAGCAGCCTTTGGTGAGGGACGGGATGTGTTCTGAAAGTCCAGATATATATTCTCCATGGGTTTGCCTGCTTCCACGTTTTCCTGTTGCCCACAAAACCTCCACTGTCTTTCCCACACAGCCCTCAAGAAGCACACAAGGCAGAGGCTTTGGAAGAAAAGGTCACTTCATTGAATCAAACAACTAAACTTGGGGAGAAACACTCCCACAGGCGTGCGGGTCCTGGCTGGGGGAAACGGCTCCTTCCGACCAGACCCGCACGCTCCCTGCCAACCTGTAAAGTGACCAACTTAACCTAAAACAACAACCCTCCGCTCACAACAGTCTGGGGTAGGCGAAAAAACTGCCAACCTTTGGTGCCAATCAGGTTAGCAGCCAAAAATTCCTACCCGGCCCTAACAAGTGTCCAGCTAGTCTCAGACTGGATGTCAGGCGGGCGGGTGGACGGGGTTGGCTGGCCAAGTGGCAACTGCTGGGCATCCCAGCCCCCAGTCCGGCCCTGCCATTTCAAGGGCTCAGTCAGTTGGTGGCTGTGCTCTGATCAACAGTCCTTTTGAAAGTCCAAGAAAAGTTTTGTAGGAGATCTTTTCCATTCCTTCCTCGCCCTCCTTGCCTGTCCCTTCAACCTTCCCTGTCCTCTCAGCCTTCCTCCAGCAGCACCTGCCCCAGATTACCAGGTGTTACCCTCTGGACTGAGGCTCCGGACTGAGTGGCGGTTTTTGTGTCTCGGTGCCTCTCTGAGATTGTGGAGGTGCTGAGAGAAGAGGGCAGTGTGGAGAGAGGCCGGGAGCTGAGGAGTGGAGAGGATTTGCAGCTGCTTGCAGAGGAGCATGCCTTTCAGTAGGCCACCCCCGCAGGTCTGTGCTGCCAGCGAGCCTCCGAGGGCCTTGGGTCCAGAGCGTGGTGAGCTCTGACTGGGCCCTGTGCTAGGGTGGCGGTGGGGGCGATCGTGCTCCTGTCTCCCTGACTGAGCAGCCGACCATCTTGGCACAGCAGGGAGGGTGCTTGGCGAACGTTCATCTTCCCAGTATTTTGGATGCAGTGCTGGAGCCTGAGGGAACAGGATGGGCATCCAGGGAGGAAGACGGGGGGCGTTCAACTGCTACGGAACAAGCGGGGAAGGGCTCTTCAACAAAAGAGAACCTCCAGCAGAGCTTGCAGAAGGACCAGATTTGTGAACTGTTCAAGGAAGCACTGGAGAAGTTAGAGACAACTCACAGAGAGGCACCCAAGAAGGGCAGCAAGTCTTTCAAGTCTCTGAAGGGCAGAGGCCTGAAAGCCTGCAGTTTCCTCCCTCCGTGTAAGAGGAAGCCTCCTCAACAGGGATTTCAAGTCTTGCCCCCCTTTTCGGGTGCCTCTTTCCGAGTTGTCCCAACTCCTTGGTTTGATCCTCATCCTCAAATGCTTCCTTGACCAGTTCCCAAATCTGGTGCTTCTGCCAGCTCTGCAGGAGGTTCCCTAGAGATGCCCTCCCCTGCTTGTTCTCCAGCAGTGGAACACCCCTCGCCCTCCTCCTGGGGTGCCCTTCCTGCGGCCTCAGGCTCCAGCACTGCATCCCAATGGTGGGAAAATGAAGGTTCGCCAAGCACCCTCCCTGCTGCTCCAAGACGGTCGGCAGGTCAGTCAGGGAGACAGGAGCACAAGCACCCCTCCAAACCCCTCCACCACCCTAGTGCAGGGAGTGGTCAGAGCTCACCACGCTCTGGACGCCAAGCTGCTTGGACCCTGGCTGCCGGCATGCACTTGTGGCGCCGGACTACGTGGAGGCGTGCTCCTCCGCCAACAACCACAAATCCTCTCAGCCCCTCGGCTCCTGGCCTCTCTCCACTCCACCCTCTTCCCTCGGCTACCTGCAATCTTGGGGAGGGACCAAGACACACAAACTGCTGCTCAGTCCGCCCAGCTACAGGGCCCTACATTGGAATGGCTGTGGCTTCCTCCATGCCTCAACAGTCCTACTTCCGAAGAACAGAAGGATCTCTATAAAACTTCTCTTTGACTTAAAAAAGGGCTGTGGTTCAGAGCACGGCCAACAACTGACTGAGCTCCTGAATAGGTAGGGCCGGACTAGGGGACTAGCTCCGGAATAGGCAGGGCCCCCCCTCCTTCCATGGGGGAGGAGTCACATTGGAGTGGGAGGGGCATACCCAAGGGTCTTGACTGGGAGGGGCATACCCAAGTGTCTTGAGAGACCCCCATACAACTCCCCCCAGGGACCGAGGGAACCCAAGTTTCAGTAACCTGCGGGCAGAACCCTCAGTGTCAGCTTCCTCAGCTTCTGACACAGGTACTCGATGTCATCCGGTGCTCTTGTGTCGTCGGGCTTCTTCTTCTTGGGTGATGGTACAACCTTTGGGAAGAGGGAAAAGGAGTTTGGTTCACTGTGGAGGAACTCAACAGCTTGTCTCTACTTGCTTGATCCAACTTACTGTGGGATCCCATGGCCAGGAGGCACCACCCCAGTAACTGGGGTGTGATGTGATGGGGAAGAGCTTTACAGGGATTGATATTAAAGGGACAAAGAAATGGGTGGAGGAGTCCTGATGCTGATGTCAAGTGGCTGCCATCCCTCTAAAGCACCCATTTCTCCCTAGTGTGCCAGGACTAATGGGTAGAGATCCTTTGGAACGTGTCTGTTTTGGGTCCCTTCATTAGGGCCCCTTCATATTCTTGGAAAAGTGCAGTGTGAAGTCTACGATCCCAATGTAACCATGCCTCAGACTGAAAAGAGCAGGCAATTCCTTACCTCGGCCTCACCCAGGGGTCGCTTCATTGACTGCCTCCGTCCTGCCAGCATGTTCTTCTCTGATGCCTGAATCCACACGTAGAAAGATAAGGAATGACTTTGGGCAGCAGGGGGTGAGGGAGAGGCATATTTGCTCTTCTGTCCCTGCTCAAGGTGAAGTGCTGTCTCTCCTGCACCCCAGTGGGGGTTTGGGGGCAAGGAGGCTTTTCTAGAATGCCTATTGGTGCTGGCCGCTAAACTGTACTTAGTCGCACAGCTGGCCTCTGACTATGTACAAGGAAGAAAGTGACAGAGGAAAATCAGGGAAAGGCACATGGAATGCCACGTTGCCACCCTGGGGGTACAGCTTGATCTCCCTGCCACTTCCAGCCTGCTCTCTCTCCCTTCCTGGCCTCCTCCTAGTCCTCCTTTTTTCTATCCTCCCACCTCCACAGCCCATTCTCCTTCTCTTCATAACCTCTATCAGCTGGTGAGCCTCTGGAGAGCCATCTTGTGGCTTGCTCAGCACTGACATCTTTGCCAAGAGTGTGGGTCCCTGAAGAAGACCTGACCATCCCTCTAACCACCCACTCCTCCTAAGTTTGCCATGACTAATGAATAGAGATGCTTTCTAAGGTGCCTGTTTGGGGGCCACTCATTGTATTCTAGACTAAGTGAAGCAAAATGTCTCAGAGGTCATTGCGGCAGTGCTAAAGATTGAGAAGAGCAAGCGGTTCCTTACCTTGGCCTCATCCAGCGTTCGCTTCCTTGACCTCCTCAGATCAGGCAGTGAGGGAAAGGCACAGGTGCCTTGCCGGGAAGTTCTGACTGCTTGAGGAATGGGAGGCAGGCAGGGATGGTGTTTTGTGGGCAGGGGCAGAGAGCCTCCCACTCCTGCAGGTGTTTCCTTTTCTGATGCCTGAATTCACAAACAGAAAAAGAAGGATGAGTTGGGGCCGCAGGGTGATGATGTTGCAGGTCACCTTTAAGCTTCCAGAACCCTGAGCTCCGCAAGAAGCGCTGCACGAGGTGCAATACACGCTTGTGATACCTCTGGTGTAACGGTGCAAGCATGAAGGGGGAGAGGAGGATGTAGAGAAAGGAGAAGGGATTCCGGGGGGAAGTGACCCTGGAAGCAGCGGAAGAGAGGAAGGAGCTGGGGGAAGGTGGGAAAGAGTGAGAACGGCTCTCGAGGCTGGGAAGATCCGTGGCAAAAAGCCAGGAAGCGATGGTGGTTCTTTCTCCAAGTGCACTCATCTTGTTGGGCTGCTGCTGTCCTTTCCCCACCACAGTCAGGCCCACCTCCTGGAGCATCCATGTCTTACCTTCTGCTGTCCTCGCAGTCTCCATTGCAGGACAGGTGGAATCGTCCTCACTTCCATCGCCTCCACCTTCCCCCTGTCTTCCTGTTGGCTGAGGAGTCTTTTCTCATGGGCCTGGGTTCAAGAGGAGAAAGAAAAGACACCTGTGAGGCCATCTTCGTCCAGCGTGCAGCAGTTACCCTCCCAGGCACTGACTGGGATGCCAACTCTTTGGTCGGCCTTTCCTGGTGCAAAGACATCACTTTTGAAAGCAGGGGGGTGAGCCTGATGTCCTTCAAAGCAACCCCCCTCCAAGTGCAGGAAGTACGGCCAGCGCTGCCACATGCTGTGTAAGCAGCCCACCCCTCTTGCCATTGGGGCAGCACCGGCAACATGCAATGTGCTGCTGTCACTGCCCCAAATGGCTCAGCCAGCTTGGACCTTGGCTGGGAAATCTCCCCCCCACTCGCCCCTCCCCACTTTGCTATATTGGAGATGAGCAGGAATTCTCTCTGACACCACACCAATTTCTGAGCCCGGAGGTGTTGGCCACATCTTGCCCACTGTCTCACACCTACCTCTCGGGGCACCAACAACCTTACCTCTTTCTTCTCTCTGCAGCCCGTTAAATTTATCAGGGGCACTCTAGGCCTCTGACAAAGGAGTGCCACCAGGTCTTCGGCACTCCTCTCTCCTGGCACGTCTTCTTGAACCTAAGAGGAAATGGAAGACACTGAGAGGAGATCTGGCTTTGGTGTCCCCCAGAATCCCCCAGAGCTTCAGCCAGAGTGGGAGATGCAGTGTGTGTTACAAAAGCCGTGACTGCGCTTCCACAGGAGGCTCGTGGTCAAAATGGTATAGATCTCTAAGGGCCTGGCCTATCTATGGCACTTTTGCACCAGCTTTCCTCCCATGGCTTCCAAGCTCCAGCTCCAGGTTCTCCTGCCCCTTTCCGAATATGGTGGGCCGGCAAGCAGGGACTTTTGGGTCATGGCAGCATCACAGTGAGATGCTCTCCGAAGGGAGGCCCACCCCTCCCTGATCTCCTTTTGGAGAGCATGGAGGACGTAGTGGTTTGTGATGGAGTGTGAGGCTCTCTCGTAGTATGGTGTATCTAGAACTATTCTGGTGTGTTTTCTTGTTTCTGATGCGACTTCTCACTCTCTGGATATCCTTAGAACCGCATTTCAAGAGTTAAATGTCCCTTTCAGACTGGAAGAATCTGACTGCGGGAGGATGTCTTGAGATGTCTGCCAAAAATTTTGTTTTGCATTGTATAGCCCCTATATAAGGGGGGGGGGGGTGTTAAGATATGGAAAGGAAAAAACATGGTGAGTTCTATTGAAAGGCAGCCCTTTGGCTTCCTGCTCTGTAAGGTGTGTGAATTCCTCTGAGGTGTTACCTGGGAAGGACTGCGGGTGGCCGGCCGTGCACTTGGTTGCTGGGCCCCTTTTCTTGAACCGGCAGACTGCAGCCTCCTCTGTCGCCACTTCGTCTGTGATCAAAAGGATCAATACTTGGTCAGTCCACAGGAGAGTCGGCTCTGCCTTTCCTCTCAGTGAGCTTGGACCTGTTTCAACCTGCAATTCCTGACAATGATACACCCTTTGGGGTGCTTGGCCTCGGCGTGGGCCTGTCACTAACGACCTGGCAATGAAACTAGGCCTCCCCACAAGAGGTATTAGTGAACTTCCCAGAGCCCTCTGGGGATAAGAATGTGCTAAACCGCTCTCCCTTTGGGAGACCCATTTCTATTTCAACCCCAAAACGCAATGGAAAAGAAGCCTCCTTGTTTTGGGGTTTGCCACCTCGACTGATTCTCTCCCCTTCAAGCGCATTGGAGAACCGGAAGATTTACCTGACGGATCTTTCCCACAAGACGTTTGGTGCAGTCGAGGCCCAGGTTCCAGCACCTGCTGCCAACCTGTGAACAAATGTGGCATCACTGGGACAGAAGGCGTCAGCATCTCATGGAAGAAGAGGAAGGATGAGCCACAGAATTTCAGGATTCCCCCAAGCTTCCCAAAGGGGAAACTACGGACACATCATGGGAACGCTCAGCATTTCCAAAGAACGCCCACCTGTCACAGACAAGGCCCCTCCTGGGTCCCTGCCTGGAGCAATGGAGGGCAGATCAGTACTGGGCAGAACCCAGTGAAACAGCTGGACACTTTGGCAACAGCTGCATTCCATTGGACACATAGGAGACACGTGGGACACAAAGAGTTACACGGGGTCGCACATGCATATACATGGGCCTGCATCCATAGGCCGTGCTCTGTTCAGACAGTAAATTCTCCAGGGGTCTTTGACCCAATAATCCTGACACCCCTCCAAATGTCCGTCTGAGTACGACTCTCATGCCGAGCTTGGGAACCTCCAGACCCTTTTTGGACACACAGGGATGACCCGACACCTTGCCTTTGCACTCAGGTCCCTCCTCCCTGGCAGATGCCCACTTCTGCCTCTCAGCCTTGGGCAACTGCAACACCTCCTGGTATTTCGTTAAACAAATTCTAAATCGTGACCCGGGTGGCCTCGCTTGGGCTGTACCGCTTAGGAGGTACGTTCTCTGTGCTCCGCTGGGATCTACGCAGAGCTGTCTGTTCCTGCTTCTCGATTTCCAGCTCCCTTTTCAGTCCCTGATGGGTTAATTCCCCTCCTTCATGCAGGTGTTTTACCACCATTGGATAACAATCATATTTCATATTGCTTCTTCAATAAAATGTTCACAAAGCCATTTCCAGACCCCAAACAAGAAATCATTGGCTTCCTGTCCCACAAGGCTCACCATCTCCAAAGAGGTGCCGAAGAAGCCCCAGCAGCAGCCACCACAAAAGAGACGGTGCCAGGGCGAGGGGGGACAGTTACTCTCCCCCTGCTAGATACAGGCCCTGGAGAAAGTGCCCCCTTCTGTCTCAACTCCAGAACACTCCGGAGAAGAAACCTCCTTCTTTGGGGCTCTGCTCCCTTGGCTGCTTCTCTTCTGAACAGAACACCAGAGCACTGGAAGCAAGAGCATTTACCTGCCAGATCTTGTGGAACAGCTGCTTGGCTGCATGGCTGGGGCGGCCCAGGTCCAGATTCCCATGTTTGGTTGTGCTCTGTGAATGAAAGGAAGTGTAGTCAGCAACTGGAGGGTTGAACCGCTGTTTGCTCAGAAGATGTCCACATTTCAAGGAAGAAGAGGAATACGGAGCCAGAGATCTGAGGATTCCTCCAAGCTTCCCCAAAGGGGAACTCAGACCCTTCATGGGAATACTCAGACACACATCACGGGAATACACAGCTTTCCCTAAGAAGTCCCTCTTGCCACAGACAAGGCTCCTCATGGCCCCTGCCTGATACATCTCTCTCCCACCAGCCTCCTTCCTCCATCACCACCAGCTTCCACTTCCAAAGAGAAGACCCTTCACACTGCTTCATTTCCATCGGAAACAAAGTGCCAGGCGAGAATTCAGTGCACCTTTACTGAAAAACACCCATGGAAAGCAGTGGGTCTAGTTCTGAGTAAATTGGGTTCTGAGTAAATTGGGTTGCAACTATGTGTAGCTGCACTTGCTGGTACTCATTCCTTGTTGCTTCTCTCTCTGCTGCGAATTGAATTGCACACTCCCAGTTATGTTGTACGTTATACGTTCAGCCTCTGGCTTAACACACCAGGCACCTTCAAGAAGGATTTGATTGAGGGTTCTACTGATTTGCTGTTTACAGTACACTTCCTCTGACAGTGTTTACAAAAAGGATGTGAAGACCAGAATGGAAAGTTAATACATAAAAATATATCTTATGATCTTTCACTATATTGTTACTAAATTAGAGACTGTACAGTTCTTTGGGAATAATTCCTGGCAGGTCATTTTTCAGGATCTAGCCTTGGGTAAAACTCAGATTTCTGAGTCTGGAAGGGTTGGCCATTTCTCCTCCGTCCCCACACTCTTGGAGCTTCCACAGCCACACCTTTTCTGCCTCACTCGGCTTGGCTGGGGGCCCCTCTGCTTCGTGCTCCTCCAAGGATGCCCACGGGTGCTGCTGTAGATTCACAGTGGAAACAACATCAGTGAAGGGGATTCAAACCAACAAGCCAAATCCATGCACAGGCACACCCCCTTCTCCACAGGGGTTCTTTTCGGGAACCCCCTGCAGATACCGGAAACCCTGGATACGGGTGAACGCCCATCCCAGGGGGCTTCCCCCCCCCATTCGTTCTCCTCCTCCTCAGAACTGCCCTCAGCAGGCGAGCCACTAGAATTCTGACTTAGGGCTTGCTCGGCGCTGACATTGTTGCTGAGCGTGTGCATCCCTTTGTACAGTGTCTGTTTCGGGGCCGCCCATGTGTGTTCCTGAGCGAGTGCAGGAAGACGTCTCACATGTCTTTGTGATGTGCTGCAGACGGAAAGGAGCAGTTCCTTACCTCGGCCTCAACCCGGGGGCGCTTCCAGGACCTTCTCAGTCTTGCAGACCTGATCTTCTCTGAGGCCTGAATGCACACAGAAGATAAAGAGCGGGTGAGAGCAGCAGGGGGCAAGGGAGAGGCACAAGTAGCCTTGACAGGAAGTTGCAAGTGTTGGGAGGCAGGAAGAGAAGGTGTTTGGGGGGCAGGGGTAGGGAGGGAGCAGAATTCTGCCCCTCCACTGCCAGAAAGGTGAGGCAGGGAAACTGCCACAAGGCGAGGCAAGGAATCTCCTGCAGCCCACGGAGTGTTTTGGGGCAAGCGGATATCATAAAAACAGCTGTTGAGGCTGTTCACAAAAGCATGTTTTGTTCAACCGAGGCCTACTTTTCCCACCATCCTCTTGGAAGAATCTGAAGCTGGCTGGTTGCCCTGATGGGGCTGGATCAGAGTTGTCCACTCCTCATCCGAGTGGCATTTTCTAAGGGGCTCTTCTGCTACTGCAGGCTGTTCGAAGGCTATGGCGGCATCAGCCAGATTGGCCACAACTGCCAGGAAAATCCAGAAAAGGAAAGGAGGACCTGTCCCAGTCAAAGCAATGCAGTGTGGCTGAAGGTGGGCAGCATCCATGGTCTTACCCTCTTCTCTCTCTGCCTCATCTTCTCCAGCCATTCGGCCACTGCCTCTTCATGAACCTGCGTTCGAGAGAAGAAAGGAAAGGCGCCTGTGAAGTGACCTCCCTTCCGTCCACAGCCAATTTCCTCCCAGGCAGGCACAGACTGGATGCTGTTCCTTACCTCTTCCTGTTTCTTCAAGGGCAGAAGAGGGATCTGCCGCCGCTTCGGCCTCTGGGTTTGCACAGGGACCTGGGAAATGGAAGACATCTGTGAGGAGCTCTCCCTTCAGTATCCACCCTCATTGGTTGGCCTTCGTTCAGTTTCAGCAAGATCCTGTTCCCTGACATTGACAATCTGAACCCAACAACTCCCTCTTCAAGGCAACTCTAGTCCCTCCACCCTAAGTACGTGTCACGGGAATGATTGTTCCGTCTGCTCCTGCAGGGGGTGGCTGGGTGTCTGTGCCTGATGGATTCGAACTCTTGGGGTTTGGGCAGCTACTCTCTACCTGTTCCCACCCCCTGAATTCATTCCAAAACATGTGTTAGGAGAACGGGGCAGAACGTCTTGGTGGCACCTATGCCACGGCCAAGCTTTTCTGCCAAAAGACACCTTGCATTCTTTCTTCAACTTGCTGTGGGCTCCCAAGGCCCCTGGACACCCCAGGAACTAGGGTGTGATGTTATGGAGAAAACATTTATGATGACTAATGTCTGAGGGATGACTGGAGGAGTCTTGATGCTGCCTGTGACCAAAATGGGTAAAAGCCATTGTAGGCCTCTGCACGGAGCCATCCTGTTCACTAGTTGGGTGTCGTTAAAGGGTGAGAAAGTTCCTCAGTAGGTACATCACAGTAGACTTTGTTGCTGGCAGATTGGGAGCAGCCATCCCATTCTCTGCAACTAGCCAGCACATAGATGACAGTTAACTGGCTCAAGGACACCATGACGGCCTGATATGCAGTAGCTGTGCATTTCAGAAAGGGAGGAATGCCACCAAGAGTGGACAGTGCTGTAGTACATAGTCATTCTCGAAAGGTGGGCAGGCCTGACTTTTGATTGGCTAATGGGCCAGCCTCAGGTGTAGGAGTCATCTTTTGGAGAGTCTTCTGGGTCCCTTTTGCTACTCTCTTCATCCTAGCCTGTGTCTCGCTTTGTAGACCTGAGCTTTGGCCACACATCTTGGCCTAGGCAGCTCTGATCTTTGGACTAGATGCAAGTTATACTTTGCTGAGTGTTTGAGTTATTTCTAAAATAAATTCCTTCTATTCACAAATGTGTTTTCATTGGAAACATAGAAGGGCTCTCATTATATCTTGATTCATTTTTGGCTCCGTTCTCAGCTACCCAGAAGGTAATTAACTCAACTCAACAAACATTTATCAGACATAGAGTTTTACAGATAACAACACCAGACAGTCTAATATATAGATTGTGGAAGAACCCTGATACTCCCACTGTAGAGATGTGGATTGAGAAATTATATGAGATGGTCGAAATAGATGTGTTGACGGAAAGATTGGGAGATGGCGAAATAGAGAGAATACAGAAATTGTGGAAACCATTGTATGAGTGGTTAGATAAACAATAAGTTATTCAAGGATGATAGGTAGGGAAACATAAGAGTATCGGCTACAGTTCTGCGATTTCCTGGTGTTTTTTCCCTTGTGTATTACCCTGTACATATATGTTTGTGATTTTTCCTGTACCCATGTCTTAAAGTAAGTAATACACCAATCTCGCTGCAGTAATTGCATACAACAAAATATGTCTAAGATCATTGTGCCAGGATACATTTTTGCTAATCTATCTAAGAGAAATATGAAGATAATTAAGGCAGTAACAATGAAAGAAAATATATACAAAATGTTTTATAGATGGTACCTGTCTCCAGAAGACTGTGGTTTCCAAGAGTGCCCCAAAACCACAATCTTGGATTTTTCATCATTTGGTTGCAGGGCGTTATTGGTCAAGGTAATTAAGAAATTGGGGGAAAGTAAACAGAAGCCAAGCGTGCTTAGTGGGGGCTGATGGGTTTATGGCCCCGCTAATTTCGAGCTGGTCGGGTTCTGTTTGTGACGTGCCTCTTCCATGGGAGAGTTCTGCCAAGGGAGAGTTCTCTCCTGTTCTTCAGAAATATAACCCTCGGGCAGTGGGGTAGTTGATGATCATGTAACCAGGTGCCAAGCTCAAAATGGTGCCCTGGGAGTCATGATCACAACCGGAAGTGATGTCATGCCCAGGCTTTTAAAAGAGTGAAAATCAGGGGAAGACCTGCCCCCCCAGTAGATCACCACCCACTAGTTCTGCCACTTCTCCCCAGCCAGTGGTATAGCTAAGGCTTTGATCTGCTTCCTGGGATGAAAGAAGATTTTGTAGCACCCCCCTCCATGACAAAATCATATCAAATTAATTAAGTAAATAAATAAAAAGTATGCTCCTTATTGGTTAGAGACACTGTCCTGGGATGAAAAGGACAGTTATTCCCCCTGGCTATAATAAGAGGAGCAACACATGAAATATAAATATAAATATATAATATAAGAGGAGCAACACATGAAAAAGCGCCTCTACCCAGTTCACAGGGGTAACTGTATTAAGGCACATGGAAATGAGAGCTGACTCATAGAAGCACCTTATTGCTTCCATGCTGCATCATTGGCTATCAGATCTATCAGTTTCATAGGTCAGATTTGAGTTTTAAAAATCCACTTTCTGTTCCATAAGGCAGTTGTGTTTTCACATCCTGGTTAATTGAGCTTAACTTCTGATCGAATGCAGATATTCCAGTGTGGTTGGTCTGATTGCATTCTGCATTAAATGACTTTTTCTATGATATAGAAGAGGGGTGTCCAAAGTTTTTGGCAGGAGGGCCACATCAGCTCTCTGACACCGTGTCGGGGGCCGGGTAAAAAGGATTAATTTACATTTAAAATTTGAATAAATTTACATAAGTTAACATAAATGAATATATGAAAGACGAACTTATATGAATGAATGAAGGTCTTGCAATAGTGCAAGGCCTATAAAAGGCCTTGCACAAAGCAAGGCTGGCCTTTCCTTTGCTGCTGCTACTGCATCACAGACGTGAAACAGCAAGAAGTGGAGAGAGCCCTCATCCCACAGTTCATGTGACAGGTCGAACAGTCGCCCTCACATTGCGAGCAGTTGCATTGAGCCAGTGGAGGGCCAGAGGCTCATTGGAGATGGGGGCTTCCTGAGGGCCGCATTGAGAGGCCTCGAGGGCCGCATGTGGTCCCAGGGCAGGGGTTTGGGCACCCCGATATAGAACATGAAGGTATTATTAGTACATACCAAGGTTTTCACAATGTTGGCCATGAGTGTCAAGCTCTGCTTGTTCTCCCCCCCCCCCCAAAAAAAAAAAACTTGCTACCTCCTGCACCTCCTTACTGCTCTGGGAAGATTTTTGTGCTGGATAACCTTTCCTGGAAACCCTTCCCTACCCTATCCTAAGCACACCCCAAGGCCACTTTGACTGGACTCGGGCTTCTGAGACTTGAACTGCTGGCAACTTCTCACCCCACTCTTGAGCCATCTCTTAGAGTGGGGTCTGCAAACTTTTCAGCCCAAGGGCTGCATCAAATATCTGGCATGGTGTTGAGGGCCAGAAAAAAAAAAATTAAATAAAAAATTTAAATAAATACATTAGAGGTGGAACTTTGATGAACGAATGAATGAATGGGCTCAATTTCCAGGATTTCTCCAAGCACCAGCACACACTAGAGAAATAAATCACACACTTAAACGGACTCCCATTTCCTCACCCCACAAGCAGCTTCCTAAATGTACAGGAGAAAATAGAAAAGCCCATCACAGGACGTTCCCAGGATTTCTCCAAGCACCAACACGGACCACACAAATGAAGCATATGGACAAATGGACCCCTTTCCCCCACCTCCCAAGCAGCTTACTTCAATTGACAGGAGGTCTCCCAACCCTCAGCAAGCCTTCGAAGGCCTTCAGAGGGCACCAAACGTTACTTCTGGTTTTCCAGGAAAAGCAGGAAGTGAGGTTTTCAGACCTTTCCAAGGCCTTCTCATGGCCAGGGAGGCTGCATGCAGCTCTCGGAACACCCTCCGGATGGGACCGGAGCACAGCTCTCGTCAGGTTCGGTTGAGTGAACCAGTGGTTCTCTGGGGACCAGAGCCTGGCTGTGGGCTGGATAGAGGCTCACCACAGGCCACATGTGGCCCCCAAGCCAGGGTTTGGAGACCCCAGTCTTAGAACATCTGCAGCCATACCTCTTCCAGCTTTTTCTTCTTGGTAGGGGGCTCGTCTGTTTCACGCTCCTCAACGTATGCCCGAAGGTGCACCTGCAGGTCAAAACAGAGGTTGGCCTCGTCATTGGGCTGACCCTCTGCAGTCAGGCCCCCTGAGATCAGGGGATCTCCTGAATTCAGGAGAAGAAACGGAAAGCAGAAATCAAACATCAGGAATGAGAAATCAGAAATCATCCGGGAGGTGGTCTAGCTTCAGTTTGCAGGCGGGTTCAACGCCATTCCAGTGAACACCAATCCATCAGGGTGGAAGTGCCACACAGGGGGAGAGTTTGTAGGAAAGGAGAAGGGATTGCAGAGGATTCTTCACTGATGTTTCCTCTGGTTGCTGCCTCGAACCCAAAAGCTCCTTGCTCCTTTGCCTTGACCACCGTTCATCCCTGTCATCCTCCTTTAGCCCTCTGCAGCCTTCCCCAGAGCCTGCTGCATTTGGGCCCTCTCCTCTTCACCAGCTCCACCCTTGCCCCAAATCTGGCCTCTTGTTCCTCAAATTCGGTCCTGATTCCACCTCTTCTATCTCATTGGGTCTTCAGCGTCTGTTGTCCGTCTTCCTCCCACTTCCTCATTCTCCTCTCAGCTCCAGTTGGACCTCACATTCCTTCACTTCCCCTTCCACTGCCAACTCACTTGTCTCCTTAGATTCTCCCTTCTGGGACCACCTCCTCTAACAGTCTTGGTCCCCCTTTCTTTGTCTGCCCACCTACACATTTTCCTACTCCTCTAGTAGTGTCATAGGTTTCACAAAAATGATTATCAGGTGTTGCTTCTGATCCCTCCAAATGCAATCAGGAGCTACTTTCAGTTGGGTCCAGAAGTAGCTCTTGATCACAAATTGGGGCCGTTTAGCGTCTCAGGAGGGATCCACAGAAGGGTCTGAGGGCTCCACGCACAGCGGTGGACTTGGCACGGCGCTGAGCCCACACAACTGCAGGGTAGCCTACCCTACCCTACCCTACACGTGGGTACCCTTACTGAGGCTCCCGACACAATCGGAGACAGTACTTCTAGTTTCCCAGAAGTTCAATTTAAGTCCACGGGAAATCCGATTCAGTCGCCTGCTTCCACTGGAACCGGCTCCCCTCCTTCTTTCCAGGTGCCCACCTCCCTCTCTCCCAGCAGCCTCCAACACCACTAGCTTCCACTTCCCAAAAGCTGATCCTTCTTACCGTCTGTGAAGGCTTTCCAGAGCCGTTTCAGGACTGCCTGACCGTCCCCATCTCCATCCCCGTCTGGGATGCGGATTCCGCTCTGAAACCAACAGCCTCCTGAAGCATCATTTGGAATTCCTGTCGCCATGGGTGTCGGAACCCTGGGGTGGCACCCAGGCTGGGTAGCCTACTCAGATGTGCTCTGAATAGAATTTTGGCAGTGCACCCCAATCTTTGGGCAGTGAGATTGTTGTCCGGCTGTACAATAAGTAACGATGGTCTTCATGTCCATCCAATACAGTGTCACATGCGCTTATGTGGGAGATACCTGGTCAATGTGTTTCTTTTGCATGAATGTCGGTCTGTGTTTATTGCACCAGTTAACTTGGAGACTAGACCTTTCAAGCATCCAGAGACTACATGCGCTTCTTCAACATTGATAGAACATCTATGTCTTCGACATAACGTAAGCACATGTGCATCCATATTGACTGTCACCTGTACCACTGTGCACAGATGGCACATCAGGTGAACAGGAGTTGTGTAGAGACTTCTCATTAAGTGCTTCTTCTCTGAGTGGCACACAGGGCTGGCCCATCCTGGAGGCTGACTGAGCAGAAAACTGGGACCTTCAGAGGTGTTGCAAATCTCTGGAAGCCTTGGCCACAGTCTGACACTCTCTGAGAAGCACTTGGCCCGACTCAGGCCGCAAGAAGGGCAACAAAGGGATAATTGGCTGAACAGCAGAAGTGGGGGGCTGAGGCACTTCCCTTTGGAGGTACGTGGGCCCTTTTGTCTCTCTGCACCAAAGATGGCTCTGGGGTGAGATGACCTGGACAATGGGGGATTCACTGTTCCTTGCCTTGTACATCTGTGCCCCATCTTGTGACTCAAAGAATGGCATGTGGCAGCAAACTTCAGGATCATCAAGTCCAACAGGAGCCAATGCAGGCAAGCCGCAAGTCCAACATCCCTGAGGACAGCCCAGATTGAGACCCAGAACATCAGCCAACACACATTCTTCAGTATTTATTGGGGGGAGGGAATTCACAGCACACATCATAAGAACATAAGAAGTGCCCTACTGGATCAAGCTAAAGGCCCATCTTGTCCAGCTTCCTGTGTCTCACAGTGGCCCACAGGATGCCTCAGGGAGCACACAAGCCAACAAGAGACCCATATCCTGTTCCCGCTCCCTTGCACCTGGCTCTCTGAGACAGCCTACGTCTAAAAGTAGGAGGTTGCACATACCCATCACAGCTTCGAACCCGTGATGGACTTTTCCTCCCGAAATTTGCCCAATCCCCTTTTCAAGACATCTAGGCCAGACGCCATCACTGCATCCTGTGGTAAGGAGTTCCACAGACCATTGTACACTGGGTATAGAAATATTTCCTAACTCTCCCAACATTTAATTTGAGTGGATGTTCTGGTGTTGTGTGAGAGGGAAAAGAGCATCTCTCAATCCACCCCATGCCGTTTTGTATGTCTCAATCATGTCCCCCCTCAGGTACCTTTTTCAAGAGGCAATTTGAGCCCAGAATTGTTCCAGCATCAAGTGGTCATGCTCTGTTCATCCTACAACCATAGCTTGTGCGCTTGCTTGCAAGGCCCAGCACCTCATCTTCTTGCCGCTGGGGAATGGGGTGATGAGAAGAAGCCCCTGGAGAGGAATGGTGCCTTCTGGGAAATGCCAGCTGCAGGTATGTAGCGCTGGAAACCGGTATTGCGCCAAGAAGGTGAAGGAACTCCTGATGCCCTGCTGGATCTCTCCTGCCTTCAGAGGCCATGAAGAGGCCTCTGCAACTTTTTTGGGAAGGAAACAGGACCAAGTGTCAGTGTTGAGGGAGCAAAATTTCATTTGATTACTTCAGATGGTTTTATTTCTCCTTTTTGGGAGGTGAATGTTGTATTATATGGTGTTATTTTGCATTTACTATTGTCAGAGACCTCTAAGGATGGGTCTCCGAGGACCTTTGCCAGCCATATTTCTGTTGTAAGTCTAGGGAGAGCCAGGAGGCATTTCTGGTGGGGGATTCTGGGATCAGCCTCTGGCATAAGGCAGTGTTGCCAAGATTTACCCCTCCTCGCCCTGAAACACCCCCTCCCCACCACATCGCACCCTTGCCCCCGCCTCTCCTGTCCTGGCACAGTCTGGGATCCACAGCGCTGGGGTCATCACCTCCAACCGCTCTGTGGCCCTTCCTCAAAATGGCATGGCAGTCGTGCCATCTTCTTTGCATCCCACCATGGTCAAAGGATTGTGCCATGAGACCTGTTGACAGAGGCCCAGAGTGCCCAGAACAAGACCACAGAAAAAGGGTCTTTGTCTGTGGCACAGCCTTCCCTGGTGCCTCACCTGAAACACGCTGAGTGTCACCTCTGTGTGTCAAGCCCACTTGCCCTGAACAACATTTTGCAGCCATTTGGAGAAGAGCTGCCATTTTCTGGCCATCACCAGATGTTAACTCTCCACGGGGGTAAAGGGGTGAGGAGTGGGGGCAGCAGGAACGCACATTTGGGTATTTATGTCTTTTGAGTGGTGATGGGGAGAAGACTCATCCTCCAGCACAGAAGCTCACAACCTGTGTTCCTCCCAAATTTTGTCTGTGCTGCACAGAGCACTGTAGAGATCCGAATAAGACGTTCAAGTCATTCTCCTGGGGGCCCTGCGTGAACAGGAGAGCAGCTAGTCAGGGCAGGGCAGCCACTGGATTCTGAGCAGAATGAGAAGGAGGAAGGGCCTCCTGAGGGACCAAAAGCTCTGGGGCACCCTCCAGTAGTTTATGGAGCACATGCTGCTCCTACACCCCCACCTGAGGGCCATGCATCAGAACCATAGGATAGGCCTGCCCCTTTTGGGAGGAGACACCACAGGCATCAAGTCCAGCACTGTCCTCCTTCCTTCCCATTTCCTGGGTGACTTTCCTCCCACTTGGTGTCTCTGCTGCTGTAGTTTGGGGTTCTTCAAGATCGCCACTGGAAAAGCTGCCAGCAGATGCCAACCTCTCCATTACATTGGCCATTTCTGCTCTGTGCAATCACCTGGGGAATTTGCCTGCCTCCAGATCCACCTCTGCAAGGAGATATCACTTTAACCCCCCTCAAACATGTAACATTTCAGAATTCATCTTACCCGAGAAGCAGGAAGGGGGAATCAGAGAGATGGGGCACAATCCTAACCGGGTCTACTCAGAAGTAAGACCAATTTTGGTCAATGGGCCTTACTCTCAGGAAAGTGTGGTTAGGGTTGCAGCCATGGTCTAATGTGGGGAAGGCTGACCTGTCGAGGCAATTAGCAGGATGTCACCTGGGGCCTGAGCAGAGAGCGCTTCATGTAAGAAATAACCCGAGCAGAGGCCGTTGGGTGAGGAGATCCACAGTGAGAGGGTCTCTGGCTGGGCTGCCGGGAGCAGATGTGGGTCCAATTGACTTCAAGTCAGTTTGGAGGCTGAATTAATGTGAATTAATTAATTAATAATATAATATATTAATTAATTAATTATATCATATGGGGTGACAAAATTGTATGGGCCCCGGGTGTCAAATGACCTAGCTACACCTCTGGGTGAAATCGCAGACTTGTTGTTCCCCAGAGTTGTGTTTCTCTGACTATGGCAAGCAGTCGCTTTGGGAGAACTTTTTGAGTGTTTGCACGAGTGTACAGTGCCTTTGTTGGTTCAACCCAGAAGGCACAGCTTGGTCCAAAATGGCTGCCTTTCCCCTCAGGAGTGCAGCATAGGCAGGCCTGTTGCCTCAGGCTGAAAAGGGCGGGGAAATCAATTAAGAGGGAGGGAGGATTGAGGGAGAACCAAAGTGCCTCGGTCCAAAATGGCTGCCTTTCCCCTCAGGAGTGCAGCATAGGGAGGCCTTTTGCCTCAGGCTGAAACGGGCGGGGAAATCAATTAAGAAGGAGGGAGGATTGAGGGAGAACCAAAGTGCCTCGGTCCAAAATGGCTGCCTTTCCCCTCAGGAGTGCAGCATAGGGAGGCCTGTTGCCTCAGGCTGAAAAGGGTGGGAAAAACTGTTAAGACAGAGGGGGCATTGAGGGAGAACCAAACGGAAGGCTTAGAATGAAAGGTCCGGCACTCAGTGCATCACATGAGGCAGTGATTCCCAATGTTTTTTCACATGTGTATCCTCCATATTAGCAAAATGTTTGTAATTAATATAGTTGCCGGTACATCAAATTAATGTTTTTTACAACTGATCTATATCTGATAATACACGAATTGATGTTCAGAAACTAGCACTTGCGCAGGCTTTTGCAGCTCCCTCTCTTCCTCCCTTCCTTGCCAGCCCCGCAAGGCATTCTAATGCAGACCTGTCTTTTTCCGCCATTACTCAGTACTTTTTCAAGTACCCCTAAAGGTCCTGGCAGGTACCCCTGGGGTATAACCACTGATAAAAGGCATGGATGTCAAACGCGTTTCATACAGAGGGCTGAAGTTAGCATTCATGGTGCCTGCTGAGGCCCGGAAGTGATGTCATTAAGCAAAAAGTGACATCATTAAGCAAATGATGGTCAGAAATAAGTTCTTTGTTCTCACACAGAAACTTATATGTTGCCCATATGATTTTATTTCTTGTTTTATATATTGTATATCTTTAGTTCTTGAATTGCAAGCCACCTTGAGCATTTTAATAATAATAATACAGGTATTTATATACTGCCTTTCTTGGTCGTCCGATTTCTCCTCAGACTTTATTCAAGGCGGTTTACATAGGCAGGCTATTTAAATCCCCGTAGGGATTTTTACAAATTGAAAGAAGGTTCTATCTTTCAAGAACCACAACATTTCAGATGTTTCTTTCTGATTTGGTTTCACATTCTCGCCTCCATCCTCCCATGCTCAGAGCAGATGGAATAACTCGGCTCAGCTTGTCAGCTGCTTCAAGGTCGTATTTGCTATGCCATAGGAAAGGCAGGACATCAATCAGTCAATCATTCAATCAATCAGTTGTTCCACAGAGCTGTGTTTTTCTTTGACTATGGAAAATGGTTGCTTTGGGAGAAGTTTTTGAGTTTTGCACAGGTGTACAGTGTCCTTGGTTGGTTAAACCCAGAAGGCACACCTTGGTCCAAAATGGCTGCCTTTCCCCTCAGGAGTGCAGCATAGGCAGGCCTGTTGCCTCAGGCTGAAAAGGGCGGGAAAAACCGTTAAGAGAGAGGGGGCATTGAGGGAGAACCAAACTGAAGGCTTAGAATGAAAGGTCCGGCACGCAGTGCATCACATGAGGCAGTGATTCCCAATGTTTTTTCCCCTGTGTACTCATATTAGTGAAATGTTTGTAATTCATAAAGTTGCTGTTATTGCAAATTTATTTTTGAAATATATATTTATATTTATATATTTACAGCAAGCCTTCTCGGTAGTGCCGCCACAACCACAACAGTGCTTTGGTTTAAATCATTGCCCTCCTCCAAGTTGCTATTGCTTTTCTGATTTTTTTAAAAGTTGTTTTATATATTGTACATTTATGTACATTATTGTACATTTTTTATCTTGAATTGTGAACCGTTTGCTCTGTTAAAGGAAAGATGGAATAGAAATCTTTCAAATAAATAAATAAAAATTAGGGGAGACAATTAGGGGAGGTGCTGTGCACCAACCCCAACATTTTGAATGTCACCATAGGCTAGATGCAGCAGTGGTGCATTTGTGCACCCGTTGGACATCTCATTCTGAACAAAGAGGGGCTTTAAATGACATGCCTGTTTCATCCTAACCATAAGCTTGGCACAGCTGGGTGTGGAATAATCACAGTATCTCAACATCCCTCAGCATGGGACTGCCATGGCACGGTCAGGCTGCAGAAACATTGCTGGCACATGAAACTGCAGGCACTGATGGCTGCAGAAACACAGGCACATAGAACATCAGTAAAATCAGAGATTTGGTATTGGCATTGGCCTTTAAAGCCCTTCATGGTTTAGGTCCAGGTTATCTGAGAGACAGCCTTCATACATTCCAGCCTGCTCTCTTAGATCATCTGAGGGGCTCTCTTTCAAGTGCTGCCATTATCCCAAGTTAGAGGGATGGTGGCACAGGGGGTGAGACTTCTCTATAGTGGCATCACAGCAATGCAATTCCCTACCAGGGGAACGAAGAACTTCCCCATTCCCTCATGGTCTGCCATACATTCCAGCCCACTCTTTTAGGTCATCCTTCAAGTACTGCCATTATCCCAAGTTAAAGGGATGGGGGTGAGACTATAGTGGAGCCACAACTCTGAAATTCTCTACTGGGGGAACTAAGACCTCCTGGTCTTTTGGTGAGGGCTTAAACCATCCTGTATTAGGGTGATGTGTCATTGGCTGTCCCCTGTGTCTATATAGCAGTGCTTCAGTAGAAATAGTTGCCCTCTACCATATGATTTTATTTCTTGTTTCATATATTGTATATTTTTAGTTCTTGAATTGTAAGCCAACTTGAGCATTTGCTCTGGCATAGGAAAGATGCTATGCTTTTCTTACCAAGCATAGAATTGGCCTTCTTCACTACCACCGCACATTGGGTCGACACTTTCATCGAGCTGTCCACCACCACCCCAAGATCTTTCTCCTGATCTGTCACAGACAGCTCAGAACCCATAAGCCTATATATGAAGTTTTGATTTTTTTGCCCCCATTGTGTATTACTTTACACTTACTTACATTGAAACACATCTGCTATTTTGCTGCCCTTTGTCCTAGTTTGGTGATATCCTTCTGGAGCTCCTCACAATCGCTTCTGGTCCTCACCACTTGGAAAAGTCTAGTGTGTCTGCAAATTTAGCCACCTTGCTGCTCAATCCTGACTCCAGGTCATTTATGAACAGGTTGAAAAGTACTGGTCCCAGAACAGATCCTTGGGGTACACCGCTTTTCACCTTTCTCCATTGTGAAAATTGTCCATTGACACTCACTGTTTCCTGGTCTTCAACCAGTTCCCAATCCATGAGAGGACCTGCCCTTTAATTCCCTGACTGTTTTCTCAGTAGCCTTTGGTGAGGGACTGTGTCGAACACCTTCTCAAAGTCCAGATATATAATGTCCATGGGTTCTCCTGCATCCACAAGCCTGTTGACCTCTTCAAAGAATTCTAAAAGGTTTGTGAGGCAAGAGTTACCCTTACAGAAGCCATGCTGAATCTCCCTCAGTAAGGTTTGTTCGTCTATGTGTTTTGAGATTCTATCTTTGATGAGATATTCCACCATCCTACCTGGAATAGATGTTAGGCTGACCGGCCAATAGTTTCCCGGTCCCCTTTCCTTCCCTTTTTAAAGATCGGTGTGACATTTGCTATCCTCCTGTGGTACCGTGTCTATTTTAAGGGATGAGTTGCATATTATTGTCAAGAGATCAGCAACTTTATTCTTCAGTTACTTAATAACTCTTGGGTGGATGCCATCAGGGCCCAGTGTCTTATTAATCTTTAATTTGTCTATTAGGTCTGAAACATCTTCTCTTTTAACCTCTATCCTAATTAATTCCTTGGTCAGGAGGGGCCGTTCAGGCAGCAGTATCTGCCCAACGTCTTCTGCCGTGAAGACAGATGCAAAGAACTCATTTAATTTCTCTGCCATCTCTAAGTCTCCTTTTATCTCCCCTTTCCCTCCCTCACCATCCAGAGGACCAACTGCTTCTCTGGTGGGTTTCCTCCTTCGAACATATTTGAAGAAGCTTTTATTATTCCCCTTAATGCTGCTGGCCATGTGTTCCTCATAGTCTCTCTTGGCTTCCCATATCACCTTCTTACATTTCTTTTGCCACTGTTTATGTTCCTTTTTATTCTCCTCATTAGGGCAAGACTTCCATTTATGGAAGGAAGCCTCCTTGCCCTTTATAGCCTCCCTAATTTGGCTCGTTAGCCATGTGGGCACCCTCCTGGACTTAGTTGAGCCCTTCTTGCTTTGCGGTATACACTTCTACTAGGTCTCTATTACTGTTGTTTTAAGCAGCCTCCGTGCACTCTGGAGAGATTTAACTCTTTTTACCTTTCCTTTCAACCTCCTTTTAACCATCCTCCTCATTTGAGGGAAGTCCACTCGTTGGAAGTAAAGAGTTTTTCGTCAGATTTGCTTGGTACTCTTCCCCTGATGTGCATGTCAAAACATATTGCAGCATGGTCACTTTTCCCCAATGGCTCAGTAACGTTTACATCTCTAACCAATTCCTGAGTACTGCACAATATTAAATCCAGAGTCACCTGTCCTCTGGTGGGCTCCATAACTAGCTGCTCTAAGGCACAGTCATTTAGAATGTCAGGAAATCTGGTCTCTCTTTCGTGACCAGAACACAAATTGACCCAGTCGATGTGAGGATAATTGAATTCCTCCATGATTACAACCCTGTCCCTCTTTGACACCTCCCTGATCTGTTTCCTTATCTTCCTTCCTTGCCAACCTTTCAAGGCATTCTAATTCAGACCTGCCTTTTCCCGCCATTATTCATTTCCTTTTGAAGTACCCTTAAAGGTCCTGGCAAGTACCCCCAGGGGTATCCGTACCCCAGGTTGGGAACCACTGATATAAGGCTTGGATGTCAAAAGCATTTCATCTAGAGGGCCAAAGTTAGCATTCATGGTGCCTGCTGAGGGCTGGAAGTGATGTCATTAAGGAGAAAGTGTTGTCATTAAGCAGATGGTGGCCAGAAATAAACTTTTTGTTCTCAAATAGAAACTCATTATCTGCAAATGACAAAAGAGAAAATGTGCAAATCTTGTATGAGAGAGCCCAATTATCAAGCTGGGACAGCCCAATTATAACAGGGGACGGATAAATTGCTTCCGGGGGCCACATTCGGTTCATGAGCCTTATGTTTGACTACTCCGATAGTTTGCACTGAGAAGGAATATTGGTAGGGAATCAGTAGGGAACCAGAGAGCCTGCCATTGGGTTCTGTGGTGGTGCTGTAGGGGAGCTGCCTAAGGAGGTTCTGGATGGACTGAGGGGAAAGTGAAGGCAGAAAGAAGAGAGAAAGGAGGAGGGAAAGTCTGAGGGCATAAATATTACACTCAGTAAATATAGCAAAAATGGCTCAACTTCTGTTGGCTCTTGCAGACTTCCTGGCAGCAGAGAAAATGTGACCCCCTGTGCAAAAGACTCTGTGGCTGGCCAGGTGGAGGAATGAGGAAATTGTTACTCCACTTCAGCTGGGCACCACCAGTGAGTATGCCAATGCCAGACGTTATGGAAAGGTATGGGATGCGCTGGGGACATATAGGGAGACTCTCCTCTCCAAAATCTCCATAGAATGGGAAATGAACACTTGCCCATATACGGAGATTCCCAAGTCCCTGAGGAGCAATCTTCTCCTCACATCTGAAGGGGAGACCTGGTTTCCCAAGAGCCAGGGTTCAGGGAGCCTTCAGGGAAGGCTGGCTGAGGGGTGCTCAGTGCCAGGGAAGGACCTCAAGCAATACTGCCAGGTCCCTTTCAGCAGGTCAGGCCAAGGGCTCTGTGGGGGGGCTCACCTCTTGGTTGGAGAGCACTGCCTCTGTCTCTTTCCTGACCAGTTTCTCTTCTATCACATGCAGGTCCCACAGGCTGATGACTTGGACTTCCTATTTCAAAAGAATTGGAGGTCCAAGTTCACAGCAAGAAGGGCAGAGGCCTGGTGGGTGGCAAGCACCAAAGGTAAGGAAGAAGAAACGCCCCCCCCCCAACAGACATACACATTCAATCAATCACTCAGAGTGCACTGAGAGTTTTGGATTGCAATGTGTTACCTGACCAAGTACTTGATGTCAGGGTTTCTCACACTGTGGGTCACTGTGGGTGTCAGGGTTTCTCACACTGTGGATTTCTCACAAAGTGGGTCCTGACCCAAGTTCTGGTGGGTCCCACAGAGCCTCCAGTGAAAACACGTGTGAGTGAAAGATTACTCATTGCCTCAAGCCCCGAGACTATTCTAAAGCATCTCCATAGAATGGGAAATGAACACTTTCCCATCTATGGAGGTTCCCACATCCCTGATCCGCAATCTTCTCCTCACATCTGAAGGAGAGACCTGGTTTCCCAAGAGCCAGGGCTTGGGGAGCCATCAGGGTTCAGGGGAGGCTGGCTGACTGAAGTAAACAGGTGCAAAAACACTGGGCCTTGGCCTTGGCCCAGGGGATGCAGGGGATGGACAGAGTGGATAGGGAGATGCTCTTTACACTCTCACATAATACCAGAACCAGGGGACATCCACTCAAATTGAGTGTTGGGCGGGTTAGGACAGACAAAAGAAAATATTTCTTTACTCAGCGTGTGGTCGGTCTGTGGAACTCCTTGCCACAGGATGTGGTGCTGGCGTCTAGCCTAGACGCCTTTAAAAGGGGATTGGACAAGTTTCTGGAGGAAAAATCCATTACGGGGTACAAGCCATGATGTGTATGCGCAACCTCCTGATTTTAGAAATGGGTTATGTCAGAATGCCAGATGCAAGGGAGGGCACCAGGATGAGGTCTCTTGTTATCTGGTGTGCTCCCTGGGGCATTTGGTGGGCCGCTGTGAGATACAGGAAGCTGGACTAGATGGGCCTATGGCCTGATCCAGTGGGGCTGTTCTTATGTTCTTATGTTCTTGGCAAATGTGTTTGTGCCACTCCACTTTATACTGGCCCTCACCAGACCTGCTCCGGTGGTTTTGCTCATGTGATGTGCTGAACCTCTGCAGTCTTTACCCTGCCCTGCCCTGGCCCTTGTCACTCCCTTTTTGGCCTCAAGCCATCTCTGGGATGGATGGCTAAGGCAGAGAATTGGTTTGGAGATTGATGGTCATGGATCCCAGATTGGGCTGGGAAAGTGCCAGAGGAAATGAAGTGGATACTATTGCTTGTTTGGGGTTTCTTGTTCTTATGTCTCTTGAACCAATGACATACAGCAATCCCAGGTTATCAACCCTATAGGAGGGACAGGGAGGGGCGTGATGGAGATAGGGTGGCCATGTATGTCCAAGAAGGGGTAGAATCTAGCAGGGTGGAGGGACCTGGAAGCGGAAACTCCACCTCGGCTGGGCACCTCCAGTGAGTATTCAAGCACTACTGCCGGGTCTGGCCAAGGGCTCTGTGTGTGTGGGGGGGGCACTTCTCTGTTGGAGGGCACTGCCTCTGTCTCTTTCCTGACCAGTTTCTCTTCTATCTCATGCAGGTCCCCCAGGCAGAGGACTTGGACCTCCTATTTGAAAAGAATAGGAGGTCCAGGTTCTCTGTGAGGAGGGCGGAGGCCAAGTGGCTGGCACTGGAAAACAGGAGGCGAGCACCCCAGGTGAGAAAGAAAAAGCCCTCCACACACACACACATACAGAGAGAGAGAGTGCAGTGAGGCAGAATATCAGCAGGGAATCCGGAGGGATCCAGGGAGCCTGCCTTTGGTTCTGTGGTGGTGCCGTAGGGCAGCTGCTTAAGGAGGCTGTGGGTGGACAAAGGGAAAGTGGAGCCGAAGAAGAGAGGAAGGATCATGGAAAGTCTGAGGGCATGGGGTGTCACCTCTCTGAGGGGCTGCATCCCAGATGGTGGGCTCTCGGGGCGTGTGAAGCTGAGTGCGCCTGTCTCCCGGTTCCAGCCCTGCCCTGCCCTGCCCTGCCCTGCCCTGCCCTGCCCTGGTTGCCAAGAGAAGTGCAGGGACTTAGGGGTTGCTGAGCAAAAACAGCTGAATCTTGATGGGGTCTTGTTCCTTCACCCCCTGTAGAAAGTCCTTCTAACAGGAGCTCTGTCTCTGTTTCTTCACAGGCTGCTCCGACTGTGGCTGGGAGGAGGTGAGTTCCTGCGAGGACCCAGCCTGGCCAGGGCCACCCCATACTGACCAGTGGGGAATGGAGCTCAGTTCCAACACCCTGGGATGCTGTCTGGTGTCTGGATGCCTGTGGCAGGATTGCAAGTGGGGTCCCCCTCAGGTCCTCCATATGGAACAGCTTCTCCACTGAGACCTGGAATGCCACCGTCTATGATCGATCCCTTCCGGAAGTGCCTGCTTGCTCCACAGATCCAGCGGCCTCCATCGCTGACCCAGTGACGAGGACTGAAAAGATGGCAGACAAGGTCCTACCACAGAGAATTCGTGAGCTAGTCGCAGAGTCTCAGGCCCTCATGGATTTGCTGATTTTGGATGGAAGCCGGATCTGAACATCTTCCACAGGAGGATGGAGATCCAGGAGGCAGCCAAGGAACCTGTAACGCAAAAGCAGAAACTGCGTATTGACATTGCAACACCTTTACACCTGGCAAGGAGCAATCTGAAGGTGGGGAACACAGAGCCTCATGGGAACTTTGTGTGGAGGGCAAACTCTTGAATGACCCAAGAGCCTAGCAATGGAACTGGACAAAGAGTTGTACAGCCCAAAAAACCATCTGGTAGAGTGGAACCAGATGCCCACAACCCAAGAGACTGATGGCTTCCAGGCCAAGTTCCCAGGCAGTGTCCAGGTGAAATGCACCCTGCTGCTCAGGCTGGACCACCAGCCTGCATAGTACAAACCGGACCCTGTCTGGCTCGTTTGCTGGGCGTTCACACACAGACTCGTGCCAGCATCATTCAGGCCGTCTGGCTCGACATCAAACACAGCAAGCTCCAAGACAGTCTTGAGAAGCAGTTTGACCAGATCTCTGGCTGCGTTTGCATGTGATTCTCTGAGATCCCCAGGAAACCAGTGGGGCTCCCACAACACCCAGATCCCATCAATTATGTGATCAGTGTGGACTGTAATGATCAACAAAGCCAGCCTGCTGAGACAGTGGTGTGGAGGTGGATGATCCTTCGAAGGCCCAAATGAGCAACTTCTTGGCTCCACCTCTAAGCAGCAGGAAACAGCGTCCATGGATGTCAAGATCCGTGAGACGATCGAGTCTATTACCAGCTGAAGATGCAGGGAGACTTGAGGTCTTTCCCTGCCACTGGGCACCCCACAGCCTGCCTCTCCTGTACGCTGAAGGCTCTATGTATGTCTGTGTGGGGGGGCGTTTCTTCATAATCCTTTGGTGACTGACTCCTTTCTTCAAATGAGAGCAACCGGGCCTCCGCTCTCTGTGCTGCGAACTTGGCTCTCCTACTCTTTAGAAGTAGGAGGTCCAAGTCGTCAGCCTGGGGGACCTGCATATGATAGAAGAGAAACTGGTCAGTGAACAGACAGAGGCAGTGCCCCCCAAAAGAGAAGCGCCCCCCAAAAGAGAAGTGCCCCCCCCCACAGAGCCCTGGGTCAGATCCAGTCAAAGAGACCCAGCTGTATTGCTTGATGTCCTCCCCGGGCTCTGAGCACCCATCAACCAGCCTCGCCGGAACCCTGAAGGATCCCCGAGCCCTGGCTCTTGGGAAACCAGGTCTCTCCTTTAGATGTGGGGAGAAGATGGCTCCCCAGGGGTGTGGGCACTTCTGTGTGTAGGAAAGTGTTCACTACCCATCCTATGGAGATGCTGGAGAGGAGAATCTCCCTTGAGGTCCCCAAGGGACAGCTCCCATGCAGCACCTCCACAGAACCCAAAGGAAGGCTCTCTGGCTCCCTACCGATTCTCTACTGAAATTCCATTTTGGTGCACTCTCTCCTTCCGTATGTCTGTGCAGGAGTGTTTTTCTTCCTCACCTGGGATGTATCCCTCCTGCGCTGGAGCGCCAGCCACCGAGCCTTGATGCTCCTGAGTCTGCACTTGGACCTCCGTTCCTTTACGAAAAGGAGGCCCAGCTCATCACCCTGGGGGACCTGCAGGTGATAGAAGAGAATCTGGTCAGGGAACAGACAGAGGCAGCGCCCTCCAGCAGGGAATTGCCGCCCAAAAGACTCCTTAGCCAGACTCTGGTCAGAGAGACCCAGCAGTATTGCTTGAGGTCTTCCCCGGGCTCTGAGCACCCCTTGGGCAGCCTCCCCCGAACCCTGAGCCCTGGCTCTTGGGAAACCAGGTCTCTCCTTTAGATGTGGGAAGAAGATTGCTCCCTAGGGGTGTGGGCACTTCTGTGTGTAGGAAAGTGTTCACTACCCAATTCTATGGAGATGCTGGAGAGGAGAATCTCCCTTTAGCTCCCCAGCATGTCCAGCATTTCCAGAACATCAAGTATAAGCATACTTACTGGTGGTGCCCAGCCGAGGTGGAGTTTAGCTCTCCACTTTCTGCCACCCGACCGGCTGCATAGTCTTGGTCCCAGGTGACCCCTTTGCTGCCTGGAAGACTGCAAGAGGAAAGAGAAGCTGAGCCATTTTTTCCAAATTTCTGAGTGTAATTTTTACACACTCCTTCCCAGAGTAAAACCCACCTCCCTGGCTGTGTCCAAGTCCAGCAGTCCCTCCGTTATCAGGCGCTCCAGGACCCTGGCCCTCAGGACACAGCACTAGGTAGGGAGTCACTGTCAAACCTTCCCAGCTCCTGCTCTGTGAACTATACCTATGGGTGGTATATACCTGGAGGTACAGTATATATACATATACCTGGGGTGCCCAGGTCAGCCTGGGGGATCTGCAGGTGATAGAAGAAAAACTGATCAGGGAAGAGAAAGAGGCAGTGCCCCCCAACACATCCCTTGACCAGACGCACTCAGAGGGACCCGGCGGTACAGCTTGAGGTCCTTCCCTGGGACTGAGCACCCCTCAGCCAGCTTCCTCTGAACCCTGAAGGCTCCCCGAGCCCTGGCTCTTGGGAAACCAGGTCTTTCCTTTAGATGTGAGGAGAAGATTGCGGATCAGGGATGGGGACACCTCCGTGTATGGGAAATTGTTCATTTACTGTCCTATGGAGATGCTGGAGAGATAGGAGGAAGTGACACTTCTAGCATGCCTCAAGCATGCTTCTAGTGCGGTTCTTTTGAAAAATGACAAAATGGTGTCCAGTCATACAAGAGTCGTTAAAACCAATTACATGGAGGCTACCGTGTTCCTACCAGTAGAAATAAAGGCATAGAGGCGGTTATCTTTTCTAGCTCTGACACAGAGTACTTGGTCGAGTAACAAGTTTTGATCCAAGACTCTCAGTGCATTCTAAGCAAGTGAGTGAATGTGTGTGTGGGGGGGGGGGAATGTTTTTTCTTCCATATCTTTGGTGCTTGCCTCCTGCCCTTGAGTGCCAGCCATCGGGTCTCCGTCCTCCTTGCTGTGAACTTGGACCTCCTATCCTTTTGGAATAGGAGATCCAAGTCATCTACCTGGTGGACCTGCATGCCCTCCAACACAGCCCTTGGGCAGACCCTGGTCAAAGGGACCCGGCAGTATTGCTTGAGGTCCTTCCCTGGCACTGAGCATCCCTCAGTCAGCCTCCCCTGAACCCGGAAGGCTCCCTGAACCCTGGCTCTTGGGAAACCAGGTCTCTCCTTTAGATATGTGGAGAAGATTGCGGATCAGGGACGTGAGCACCTCTGTGTATGGGAAAGTGTTCATTTCCCATTCTATGGAGATGCTGGAGAGAAGAGTCTTCCTGTCTGTCTTCAGCTTTTCCCACCCATTTCCATAACGTCAGGCATCAGCATACTCACTGGTGGTGCCCAGCCAAGGTGGAGTAACGATTTCCACATTCTTCCACCTGGTTAGCCCCAGAGTCTTTTGCACAGGGGGCCGCATTTGCTCTGCTCCCAGGAAGTCTGCAAGAGCAAACAGGAGTTGAGCCATTTTTCCTGTATTGATCGAGTATGAATTTGACCACCCCTTTCCAGAGGCAGAGTCACAAATTCCTCCTTCCTCCGCCTAGCTGGCAAGAGAAATTTCAAAATGCCTTCATTTCCAGATGTTTCCCTTCAGGGTGGGGTCATCCTTCTTTTTGCTGCAGAGCTCACATGCCTTCCAAGCTTCCTGTGGGAGCAGTGGCAAATCAGCCAGGCTGTTATTCAGTCTTGGCAGCTGAGGACCTCCACACTCCTCCACCGTCTCCTGGCAGCTTATCACAGGGACTCCCCATGGCTCTGTTCTCTAACAAGGGCTACTCTGCAGATTCAGTCCCCCATCCAAGCTGTGACAAGAGTTACTCCCACTTAGCTCCTTCAGGCAGGGCAACAACTCAACCTCCAGACCACACCTCCTGCCATGGAAAATTTGAGCGTATGGAACAGGAGAGAGGACTCCTGGGACAACGAGACCCAGCATTCTTGCTTGAGGGCAGTGTCTGGCACAGACTACCTCTTTGCCACCCTCTCCCGTACCCTGAAAGCTGGGTATTCAGCCAGGGGCCTCGGTCACTGGTTCTTGGGAAACCAGAACTTTCCTTTAGCTGTGAGGAGAACATTGCCTCCCCCAGCGGCACTGTCGTCTTCTCCTGTCCAGTGGTGGTGCCCACCGAGGTGGAGAAAAGAACCCTAGGTTCCCCCACCAGACCAGCTGCACTCTGATGACCCACCTGGTTTTTGGCTTTCTGGAACACTGGCAGAGGAAACAGATGTTTAGACTTCTTTGCCCTCTTGATCAAATGTAGCATTCCCCCGCCCCCCCTCCCCAGCCAGATGCAAGATGGTCCCTGGCTCTCTTAGTTCTTAGGAACTTCATATCTTCCTCACCTCACTCATTTCTCTTCGCACTGCGGTTCTGAGCCACCTGGCCTCCATCCTCCTTTCTTTGAACTTCTTCCTCTGATGCATTCTGAATAGGTCCAAGTTTTTCAAGATCAACACTGGAAGCTGGCTGCAGATGCCGACCTCTCTGTTCCACTGGCCATTTCTGCTCTGCGCAATCAGATGGTCTCTCTCATTTACATGGGTTATGGGTTATTTTTATTGGTTATATAGGGGACCCTTTTGTCGGCTGGGGCAATGTCACTCGGGGAGTGGAAAATTTTGGAGTCCTCCATTTAATTAATTAATTAATTAATTAATTAAATGTTTTCTTTGTGTTACTTTGATTTAAAACTATGTGATTTTATTTTTTTAAAAAACACACCATGTATGATGTTAGGTTAATTTTCAATGAATAAAATGAAGAATATGGAACTCAATGGACCCTTCTGTTGAGTATCACGAATAGATGTCTGCAGGATGCGTACATAATGAGAATTCTTCTGAGTGGTTGCATTATTCTCCAGCATGCATGTGCTGTTAATGTTAATATTGGGGAAAACCTCAACATGGTCCTGTGTTTTGCAGCTGCAGAGGTTTCCCACATAGAGCTGCCAAAGGGACACAGCGCAGTGCTGAAAAGCAGCTTGTTGGCATCCTTCAGTCTCGGAAGACTATGGTGTCACGCTCTGAATGGTGGTTCTGGAACAGAGTGTCCTCTCCAGTGCGCGAAGCCTGGGTAAAGTAGGTATGGAGGATAGGCTGTTACCCATGCAGCAAATCCCCCCTCTCCACGTCGCTGAAATGGTCCAATGGAAAGGCAGAGGCCAATACGGTTGGTTCCAGCGGCATCGCAGGAGTTGCCAGAACGTGACTGTGTTCAGCCATGAACTGCCTCAGGGACTCCGGCTCCAGATTTTGCCTCGAGGTTGATTCCTGAAGCCTTTTCCATAACTGGATGTAGCCACAAGGCAGTGGAGGTTTGGGATCAGAGTTTTCCTTCTCTCAGATGAGCTGCCTTCCCAGGCTGACGAGTCCCATCTACCCAGTGGCTGTTTAGTTGCCTCTTAGGACAAGTACAGCCAAACTGAGGGCCTGTTCTTATCCCCAGCTCCCAGGGGAAAAGCAGCACAACAGCACAAAAGGCAAGATTTGCAGCAGTAGACATAGGAAGAGCCCTGCTGGATCAGTGCAGAGACACCAGCTTGGAAAGCACTGAGACCACCCAATAATAGGCATGAACAGTTCACATCCGAGCATTGGTAGAGCCCTGCTGGATTGGTCCGCAGACACCAGCATTGGAAAGCACCTAGACTGAGAACAATAGGGATCTGTGTGGATGGTTCACTGAAGAGCAGAGGGACGAGTCCAGCAGGATCAGACCAAGGCCCATCTAGTCCAGCAGTAGACATAAGACAGAGGAAGAGTCCTGCTAGATGACTCCAGCATGGAAAAGCACTGAGTGTCCAGAGACACCAGCATGGAAAGCACTGCTCCATCTTGCCTCTACCCGCTTCCCAAGAAAGGAAATACAGGTTTCTTTCCTCCTGCTTACGGATGGGCGATGCTTTCTGTTGAACTCCAGCAATGCTCTGGTGCCAGGAAGTAAAAAAGGATGCCAGCAGGATGGGAACAGTAGGACAGGAGGTCAGGGGGCAGGGGAAAGCACATCTGAATACATGTCATTGGCTGATGAACAGAGGAGCACCTGAGCACTGACAAAAAAGCAAACACTGGACCATCCAGGTAAAGGAGGAGCAGGAAAGGCAACCCTCAACACACTGTGGCTTGGAAGAAAGCTGCAAAGAAGGCTGTGGAGGGCCAGCGAGGCTGCAGGATAAGCTCCGTGGCTCAGGGGGCGGGGAAAAGCAAATTGGCCTCCCTAAGCCCCAAACATGCTACGGCTTGTAAAAAAAAAAGCTGCGAAGACGAGCGCTTCGCCAACACAACCAATTTTTTTTGTTTTAAACAGGGATCCACGCCGGGAGGGGGGGTGCATTGCATCAGCACCCCTCTCCAGCTAGCCTGGCCTCACACCTGGGGAATTTGCCCCACTTGCTCCCTTCCAGATCCACCTCTGCAAGGACATATCAGTTTACTCCCCCCTTGAACATGTAACATTTCAGAATTCATCTTACCCGAGAAGCAGGAAGGGGGAGTCAGACAGATGGGGCACAATCCTTACCAGGTCTACTCAGAAGTAAGACCGATTTTGTTCAATGGGGTTTACTCTCAGGAAAGCATGGTTAGTTTTGCAGCCATGGTCTAATGTGGGGAAGGCTGACCTGTCCAGGTAATTAGCAGGATGTCACCTGGGGCCTGAGCAGAGAGCGCTTCATGTAAAAAATAAGCCCTGAACAGAGGCCGTTGGGTGAGGAGATCTGCAGTGAGATTGTCTCTGGCTGGGCTGCCGGGAGCGGGTGTGGGTCCGATTGACTTCAAGTCATTTCGGAGGCTCCCAGGTTTTTGTACCCACAAAGACTGGTTTGGAATTTGCACAATTTTGGCTGGGTGGATGGAAATGAAAGCTGATTTGCGCTTGGGAGGTGGCATCATCCTGCAGGGGGCGCCATAATGGGTCTTTGCCCCGAGGCACGGAGCTGGGTGGTCACTGTCCCAGATTCCTCAACAAACGACAGCCCCCCCCACCCAGAATGCATTGGAGGGAGAGAAGTGCACTGACCGTGGGTTAAAGCTGTAGTGGAAATGCAGCCCAGGTCTTCTCCAGAAGCACCAAAATGTATTATTATTTTTTTAAAAACTTTATTAGCCTAATAAAAAACAATCAAGACACCATACAGAACGTTGCCCCACATGCTCCCTGTATGAATGAGAACATGTGTGTCGTATACTTCGTCTTACACTCCCAGGGTTTTGGGTGCTCAGAGTTCTTGATTCCTGAATCCTAGAGCTTCAAGAACCCCTGTTCGGTAGAACTGCCACCACCCTGTATGTGCCAGTGCCTCAGTCCAGGGACACCGAGACCCTCTAGGCTTAACTATATCCCTTGTAGGCACTGAGCACTTTCTTTACTTAAAGTCTCAGTCCTCAAGTTACTAGTCCACAATGAGGATTTTTGGTAGCTTGCTGAACGGCTAGCCAGGATTCTGAACCTTTGTCCCCAACAGACAATGAAACAACATAGTAAAAGGATTTTTACTTTATTAAGTACAAAGGGTTACAAAAGTTACAAAAGTCAGCAAATGCTAGAGGCATAAAAACTTCTAGGAAACATATCAGCAGTGAAATAATAAAGCTAACTGGCTATCTCTATTATTCTCTAACTCTCGCCCGGGTCAGCTTCATTTGTAGACCTTTAGCCCAGTTACCTATGAGGCCACATGGTCCTGGTGGGGCAGGATGTGCACCCACCACCTTTACCACCAAGAGACAAGGCAAAAGACAAAGGAAAAAAAGACCAACACACCCCCCTGGGCTCTGTTCTTACACTTCTCATGCCAACAGGATGGGGTGATTCTGTACTTATTTGAACTGACCAATCAGAACTCTTGGGGACAGAATCTTCTCAAAGTGGGGCTGAATGCTAGCCCTCTTCGTTCTCCCCCTCCCCAATGGGGATTCCTGGGCGCCTCTCTGGCTACTGAGGTGCTACATTATCCCCTTCCATTGAGTTGTAAATTCCTTGCAGCTAGGATGCAAGCCACTTCTAGGTTACTGGGTTACTTTGGTTCAGGCTTTGCAATGCTGCTAGGCCTGAACTGCACATATTCCTGACAATGTGTTAGTACAATCCAAACCCAGGGAAGTGAAACTTATACCTTCAGACCCAAAAGACCAGGTCCCAGCAGCAGATCACCCAGTTCAGTTCTCAGAATTCCCAGGTTCCAATCAGCTCCCCCCCTGCTAGTTTCATGTGTGCCTGGAACACATGGCCCTGGATCATGTGTGTTTTTGCATTGCTGGAACGTGCAATTAACAGTATGGAGTAGAAATAGAAGTCTGGGGCACAGAAGAGAACAGAAGAGGGAACAAAATGAATATCCAAAACGAAGACAAAGGCCAGGCCAGTGGTTTGAACATCCTCACACAGTAACAGGGGAGAGAGGAAAGCCAGTCCTTGGAAGCCCGTGCAACTAGCCACTTGGAAGCCTGGTGGGTCCTAACCCACAGTTTGAGAAATGCATTCAGCCACTAGGTGAGGTGAATAATGGAATCTAGTGGAATGAAATTCTAATTATTTCACAGCACAAGGGTAGGAAATGGGATTTTGTTAAATGGGAAATGGGAAATTTTGGCAAATGGGAAAAACAAGGGATTTGTCTCCTTGTCACACGGCATTTAAAGGTGGATCCCAGTAGCAGTGGTGAGTCAAATCAGTGGATGCCAAGGTCCCACCTGTATTGGTAAGAGGATTTATATATTGCTTTCCAACCAAAGTCCATAAAGTGGTTGGTATGACCAGAAGAATGAAAGCCTGGTTCCCTGCCCCCAATGGCTTCCAATTTTTTTTTTTTAGAAGAAGAGACTCCAGCAAACAAGCTGGACAAGAGGGGCCTTTGGCCTGAGCCAACAGGGCTCTTCTTCGGGTCAATGCAGTGAAACAGCACAACCTTGTTCCCCATGTGCGTGTGTGTTTGTGCTCCTCGCTCTTCCTTGCAGTTCCCAAGCCTGACCTGGACTCCTTTGTGTCCCTGCGGGTGAAGGAGGAGCAAGAGAACATCCTGGTGGAGCCGGAGACCGACGAGCAGAGGTCAGAAGCTGGGACAGTTGGGCACCTTTGATGCAGAAAACCACATGGTTCTTGGGCTTCACCCCTTTGAGCTTTTAGATCAGTGATTTTCAGTCACACTACTGTGGCACATAAGTGTGCGGAGAATGGTCTGCTGGTGTGCCACAGGAGTTTGTGGGAGGGTCATTTATTAGTAGGGTCACTGGGGGATGTGAGCCCCCCACCGGCAGTGCGGTGTCAATTGTCCCAAAACCGATGATGTGCCTTGAGCATTTTGAGCGCCTTCAGAGTGTGCTGTGAGATGAAAATGGCTGTTTTAGATGGCTGGTGAATGCCAGCCTTGCCCCAGATTGCTTTGGCCAAGGGGTCTGAATCCATCCACATCATGAAACCAGCTTTCACTCTCACTTGGGTGGGGTTGAGTCTGTTGGAGACTTTTGGAGAGTCCCAAATCTGAACACAGGTGTGTTTGTGCTATGATGGATGCCATCTTGGGCGTGTGTGTGTGGGAAGTGGAGGCTGGTGAGGCAGAGAGACAAAGGCTGCAATCCTAACCAACTGACTGGCAGAAGGGCAATGCACCTCCGAGGTAAGGGAACAAATGTTGTGTTACCTTCAGGGGGCCTCCGTGACTGCCCCCCCCAAGTGCAGGATGCAGCACATGCCCCACTGGCACAGCTATGGCAGTGCTAGAAAGTGGGTTAGGATTGTGCCCAAAGTGAATTTTTTAAAGTCTCAGTAACAAACATGCAACCCAGTCATGGAACCAAAACATGCAACATACAATAAGAACATAAGAACATAAGAACAGCCCCACTGGATCAGGCCATCAGCCCATCTAGTCCAGCTTCCTGTATCTCACAGCGGCCCACCAAATGCCCCATGGAGCACACCAGATAACAAGAGACCTCATCCTGGTGCCCTCCCCTGCATCTGGCATTCTGACATAGCCCATTTCTAAAATCAGGAAGTTGCGCATACACATCATGGCTTGTACCCCATAATGGATTTTTCCTCCAGAAACTTGTCCAATCCCCTTTTAAAGGCGTCTAGGCTAGACGCCAGCACCACATCCTGTGGCAAGGAGTTCCACAGACCGACCACACGCTGAGTAAAGAAATTTTCTTTTGTCTGTCCTAACCCTCCCAACACTCAATTGTAGCGGATGTCCCCTGGTTCTGGTGTTATGTGAGAGTGTAAAGAGCATCTCTCTATCCACTCTGTCCATCCCCTGCATAATTTTGTATGTCTCAATCATGTCCCCCCTCAGGCGTCTCTTTTCTAGGCTGAAGAGGCCCAAACGCCGTAGCCTTTCCTCATAAGGAAGGTATATCCAGCCCCGTAATCATCTTAGTCGCTCTCTTTTGCACCTTTTCCATTTCTACTATGTCTTTTTTGAGATGCGGTGACCAGAACTGGACACAATACTCCAGGTGTGGCCTTACCATAGATTTGTACAACGGCATTATAATATTATCCGTTTTGTTCTCAATACCCTTCCTAATGATCCCAAGTATAGAATTGGCCTTCTTCACTGCCGCCGCACATTGGGTCGACACTTTCATCGACCTGTCCACCACCACCCCAAGATCTCTCTCCTGATCTGTCACAGACAGCTCAGAACCCATCAGCCTATATCTAAAGTTTTGATTTTTTGCCCCAATGTGCATGACTTTACACTTACTGACATTGAAGCGCATCTGCCATTTTGCTGCCCATTCTGCCAGTCTGGAGAGATCTTTCTGGAGCTCCTCACAATCACTTCTGGTCTTCACCACTCGGAAAAGTTTGGTGTTGTCTGCAAACTTCGCCACCTCACTGCTCACCCCTGTCTCCAGGTCATTTATGAAGAGGTTGAAAAGCACCGGTCCCAGGACAGATCCTTGGGGCACACCGCTTTTCACCTCTCTCCATTGTGAAAATTGCCCATTGACAACCACTCTCTGCTTCCTGACCTCCAACCAGTTCTCAATCCATGAGAGGACCTGTCCTCTAATTCCATGCCTGTTGACCTTTTTCAAAGAATTCTATAAGGTTCGTGAGGCAAGACTTACCCTTACAGAAGCCATGCTGATTCTCCCTCAGCAAGGCCTGTCGGTCTATGTGTTTTGAGATCCTATCTTTGATGAGGCATTCCACCATCTTACCCGGTATGGATGTTAGGCTGACCAGCCTATAGTTTCCCGGCTCCCCCCTCTTTCCCTTTTTAAAGATAGGCGTGACAATGTGTGTAGGAGAGTGATTTCCAACCCCCATTGAAAGAAAGTCCCATGATGTTTAATGGGGCTTATTCCCAAATTAGCATGGTTGGGATTGCCACCTATGGCTGCAATCCTATGCCCACTTTCCTAGGAGTAAGTGCAATTGAGCACAATGAGACTTACTTCTGAGTAGACATGCCTAGGCTTGTGCTGTAAGCCTGCTTGCTTTCTGCCTCTTTCAGTGAGTATGTGACTGGTTTGGAAGAAGACTCTCAGCACCTGATCCGGTACAAAACCATCGCTCCCCTGGTGGCTTTGGGGGCAATTCAGCTCATCTGAACATCCTCAGAGACATACAGGCAACTGTTTTTTTTCGGGGGTGGGAGGAGTTCTGATGATTTATTAAATATCACCAGGACTGCTGGGTGACCAGATCTCCCATCCTTTTCTGCCCTGGGAACCCAACTCTGCTCGCTTGGCAGGGATCGGGCATCTGAACTACTCTGGGTGCTGTGAAATGGCAACAGGAGGCCCGATCTGGAGGATTTGCCCCCCCCCAGCTGGCAGCCAAGGAAGGTTGGAGGGGTGGAAAGGAGCACATCTGCTGTTCTGTGTGCATCTGGCAGGTGGCACTGTTTTGCTGTGCTTGTCTGAGCCATGGCGGCCCAGTAGCATCCACTGCCTTTTGCAAGGGGTGTGTTTGTGAACCCACCTGTGCTGGAGAGCACCAGCCACCTCCTGAGCACCAGCCACCTCCTGAGACAGTTGCCAGAATTAAAACCCAGGACTGCCCTCTTCAGAATGCCATTATGGCCCTCTTCAGAATGCCCCTTTTTCCCCTTGTTTCGAAGGTGCTGCCCCACCAGCCATCCTCTGCCCCTCCCTTGTCCTCCTCCTCTGTAGAATCATCAGCTAAGACCCCTGGCATTTGGAGAATATTAACAGTGAGTGGAAACAGGACTGGAGCAGGGGGCAGGGCTCTCTTGATAGGCTACCTGGTCTTAGTGCAGACTCACTGCCATGATCTTTGGGTAATGGATCAATGGCACCCTTTCAGGCAGTGGTGCAGTCTGGGCCTGGCCCGGCCTTCCTGCTGTTCTGTGTGTCGGGCTGTTCTGATAGATGCAGTACAAAGACGTGGGCAGCCTGCACCGGCACTGGTGGTGGCATTCGGTCTTCGGCAAAGAAGAGTTCATTGCTCAGATAACCAAACTCAGCCCCGAAGAGAGCGGATTCTGCAACGCAGAACCAAAGTTCCAGGCCGCAGGGGCTACCCTGAGGCTTCACAATGTAGGCAAACTCGAAGTCTCCATGAAAGGAGAATGGGTTGGTCACTGCCTCTTTCCCCTCCCTGGCCAAAGGGGCATTTCCGCTTCAATTCAAGCAGCCCCAAACACAGCCTCTGATGCCAGAGTTCAGCCTCCCCCCCCCCAGCTCTGACACAGACCCATGTCACAATGCCAGGATTCCGACATCCATGGAGACTAAGAACTTCAAACGATGCTACAGGAGATCACTGGGCAGTGAGCTCACTCAGTACTGGCAGTTGGTCCTGTCCTGTCCAGTACTAGCAGTCATTTCCGAATACTGGTGGGCCAAGAAACGGATGATGGAGGTGAGTCTGATTACGTGGAATGGCCTTTCGCAGGGGTGGGCAAATATTTAGCTGGAGGGCCACATCATCTCTCTGACACTAGGTTGGGTCAGAATTATAGAATATTTTGAGCCAAAATTTAATTGCTCTAATCCACGCCATCTAATCTAATTTCAAGTTGGATTTGGCCTGATTCAAGACAGAGCACCGCATAAGACACACACCAGGGCAAACCCAGTGTGCTTCTTAAGAAAGTTGATTGAATCTGCTCTAGTGAATTATTGAATGACCCAATCCAAAGTGGAACCCCATATAATAATAGGGGGGAGCATTTCGCATTGAAGGCCTTCAACGCCACCGGAATAAATTTGCCACCTTTACTGTGATAGAAGCTCAATATTTTGGCTCAAAATATTCTATAATTCAGACCCTAACACTCTTTTATATCACCTCCTTGTTGACCCTTATTTCTCTGGAGTGCAAAAATAAAACCATTGGGAGTTGAGCCTGACTTACTTGGTCATCTGTCCCAAGCCGAAGCTCTCAGGCTCATTAAAGGGAGACTCCTGGATATTCACTCCTCCAATATTTTATCTGCAGCCAATAAAACTTGTTCACCTTTATTTTATCACTTACCGGTTAAAGTAGGCAAAATTCCCAATTATCTCTATATTTTGGAATGCCCAAAGATGAGAAGGGCATTTTCTATGGCCCGTTGTAACTCTATTCCATCTTCTGTTCTTTGGGGTAGATTTTTCCTTTTCAGGAAAGAATTTGTCCCTGTCCTCAGCGGGCTGTAGAAACATTAGACCACCTCCTTCTTCATTGTCCGCTTCACAATGAGGCCAGAAGGAAATGTCTGACCCTTCAATTTCACCTTAATGCCCTTGCTGAGGATTTTGCTAGATTGCAATTTATATTAACCTCCACTGATTCTGACATTGTCTCTCAGATAGCCAAATTTATCTCACAAATCGTGGCGACTAATCTGAAGCGTGCCCCTTCTCTCTGAAGTGTTTGGTTATAGGTGTTATTTGTAGTTTGCTATGTTATGCTTGTGCACTTCTGTATGTTTTTTTTTTTTTTGTATGCTTAATAATGCCTAATAAAGGTGTCTGAATCTCTCTCACTAGGTTGGGGGCAGGGGGAAAACAGTTAATTTTCTTTTCAAATTGGAACTTGTTGTTCAGTCGTTAAGTCGTGTCCGACTCTTCGTAACCCCATGGACCAAAGCACATCAGGCCCCCCCTGTCTACCACTAACTGCCAGAGTTTGTCCTTTCCTGTTCATTGACTCCGTGACACTATCTAACCGACTCATCCTCTGCCGTCCCCTTCTCCCTTTGCCTTCAATTTCTCCCAGCATCAGGGTCTTTTCTAAGGAGTCCTCCCTTCTCATGAGATGGCCAAAGTGTTGAAGCTTCAGCTTCAGCGTCTGTCCTTCCAGTGAAGAGTCAGGGTTGATTTCCTGTAGGACAAACTGATTTGGTCTCCTTGCAGTCCAGGGGACTCTCAAAAGTCTTCTCCAACACCATCATTTGAAAGCGTCTGTTCTTCAGCGCTCAGCCCTCCTTATGGTCCAGCTCTCACAGCCATACATTACTACTGGGAAAACCATAGCTTTGACTATACCGAGCTTTGTCGCCAAGGTGATGACTCGGCTTTGCACTAAGTTGTCTAGGCTTCCTATAGCTTTCCTCCCAAGAAGCAAGCGCCTTACAATTTCATGACTGCAACCTCCGTCTGTTACGGTATATCAGGAGTGGCAAATCCCCAGCAGGCCACATGGCACTTTTGAAGTACAGAATCGTGTATGTGCCACTCCACTTTATACTGGCCCTCACCAGAACTGCTCTGGTGGTTTTGCTCATGTGATGTGCCAAACCTCTGCCCTGCAGTCTTTGCCCTGTCTTGCCCTGCCCTGGCCCTTGTCACTCCCTTTTGGGCCTCAAGCCATCTCTGGGATGGATGGCTAAGGCAGAGAATTGGTTTGGAGATTGGTGGTCATGGATGCCAGATTGGGCTGGGAAAGTGCCAGAGGACCTGAAGTGGACACTATTGCTTGTTTGGGCTTTCTTGTTCTTATGTCTTGGATGGAAATGTGTTCCCTGCCTAAGTATTCTATTCAGTGTTTCCCAAACTGTGGGTCGGGACCCCCTTGGTGGGTGTGACCCTATTCTGCTGGGTCCCTCAGATCCTACAAAGTAAACATGGGTGAGCGAAAGATAACTCACGCCTCCAGCCCTGAGGCTGTTCCAAAACCAGATAGCTGCTGTGTGCCCTGCAAAGAGCTGAGCTCCTGCAGTTTTCAGGCCTGAGTCAATTTGGGAAGCTCAATGCTGGAAAGTCTTTTTTCTGGTGTGTGTTTTCCATCAGTGCCAGGTGGTGGGGGAAGGTGAACGAAGCCCCTCAAGCCTTGAGACTATTCATTAGGGCTGCTTCATTAGGAGAAATGGATCAAGGTTCTAGCAAATAAATAAAGCTATGACTTTTTTCTAGATCACCCCTTTGGTAAGTCTCATCGAGTGGGTTCTCATAGAGCAGTGGTGGCGAACCTATGGCACGCGTGCCAGAGAGGGCACTCCGAGCCGTCTCTGTGGGCACGCCTCTGAGCCAGACAGCCTGGAGAGGGGCACTGAAGCTGTTGTCGCTCTAAAGAAAATGGAGGCTCTCTCTGAGACTCCTTGTGTGGGCAGGGAGGGCGGGCTGCTTCCCTCTGCCCCCTGAGCTCACTGCCCTCCTCTCCCTTCGCTCTGTTGCCACCCCCACCTGCCTGCCTTTGTTTCCCTTTTCAGTTTTGCCCGCTCTGCAGCCTTAAGGTCCCTGCTTTTCCCTTCCCCAACTCTCCAGCAGGCTCAGCCAATCAGCATCCAGCAGGCTCCTGGCTCTTTCTGTTGGAATGGCTCAGGGCCCTTCACTGGCTGACCACCAGCCAATCCTGAGCCGCCCTCCTCCTCAGCCATTGTGAGCCTTTGCAGCCCGCCTTTCCCTGAGCAGCTCCCCACTCAGCGCCAGGAGAGGCTTTTCCTCCACAGCACAGGCACAGCTGGGGTTGAGCAGCGCAGCCAGAGACAAGTCCTGCGTGTCTACTCAGAAGTAAGCCCCATTACAGTGGATGAGGCTTACTCCCAGGAAAGAGAGCCTGAGATTAGAGCCTTGGAGCCTGCTCCTGTGCTTGTCTACTCAGAAGTAAGCCCCATTAGTGTCAATGAGGCTTACCCCCAGGAAAGAGTGGCTGGGATTGCAGCCTTGGAGCCTGCTCCTGTGTGTGTCTACTCAGAAGTCAGCCCCATTAGAGTCAATGAGGCTTACTCCCAGGAAAGAGTGGCTGGGATTGCAGCCTTGGAGCCTGCTCCTGTGTGTGTCTACTCAGAAGTCAGCCCCATTAGAGTCAATGAGGCTTACTCCCAGGAAAGAGTGGCTGGAATTGCAACCTTGGAGCCTGCTCCTGTGTGTGTCTACTCAGAAGTCAGCCCCATTAGAGTCAATGAGGCTTACTCCCAGGAAAGAGTGGCTGGGATTGCAGCCTTAGAGCCCACTTCTGTGGGTGGTTTTTTTTTTAAAAAAAACAAATTTATTGTTTGAGAAAATGAGCAGTGACAAGGTCTTGCAGTCACTCCCTCCCTGCCAATATTTCTTTACCCAGCATGTAATTAGTCTGTGGAACTCTTTGCCACAGGAAGCAGTGATGACAACTTGCCTAGATGCCTTTAAGAAGGGATTGGACAAATTTCCAGAGGAAATGTTCATTATGGGTTACAAGTAATAGTAGGTAAAAGTTTTTTTCTCAACTAAAACCTCAGTATTCAGGTTAAATTGCCGTGTTGGCACTTTGCGATAAATAAGTGGGTTTTGGGTTGTGGTTTGGCCACTCGGTCTCTAAAAGGTTTGCCATCACTGTCATAGAGTGTCATTTTAAAAATGGGGTCCTGGTGCCAAAATCTTTGAGAACCACTGCTCTGTTTGCTTATTGTGCAAAGGCCCTCTGTTTACCACTCTTTAAGGATCAGGGCAGTGAACATCGTCCTCCTGTCTCAGGACAGCGCCCAACACAAGCTGAAGCAGAGTCACAGAGCAGAAGAATATTTTTCCGATTCCTCCACTACTCCTTTGCCCCTAAAAATAAACTAGGAACCCAGGCAATAACAAGGTCTCAAAGAAAAACCTTGACTACAGTTTGCAATGTACACAGCTCGGCTGGGAGTAGCACAGGTCCTGGACTGGGGTCCTTCCCCTCTTTATGATTCACAGACCCCTCCCCAACACAGTACCTACAATGTCCCCAATGACACCCCCTTCACCAGTCTGTCAAACCATCATCACCCCAGTCCTACTAGGTCCCAGTATGAGTTCAAAACATCTCAGTGGCTTTTACTCAGTGGGTTTTCCTTTCCATATGGATGGTAGGGAACAGAATGCCTCAATCTGCATTGGTAATGGTGAACCATCTAACCCAGGGGTCTCCAAACTATGGCCCGGGGGCAGATCTGGCCTGCCACAGGATTTTATCCGCTCTGTAGCAACTTAAAATACTATTTCCCAACCACGTGGTCGGAAAGTTGACGTGTGCAGTTCTGTCTGCCGCCTTCCTTTCCATATGGCCAGAGCGGTGTCAGGCTGGTGACCCGTTTCCAGTCAGCTGGGCCATAAGCTCTAAGACCAGCCAATCGTAAATTTTCACGGTTCGTCTGACCCCTGCCAAGGAAACAAATCAGGTTTCCGCAGGTTGATTTTTTCAACCATGCTGTAAAACGATTGCAGTGAGGAAAGAGTGTCCTTTTCCTCACGTAAACGTTTCATCACAATCCAGGCTTCTGCAACGCTCGGGCTGAGACTGTGTGCCTTGCAGTGCTCCTCTTTGTCCCATCGAAAGCAGACTTCTTGTGGTTTAAGAAAATGAGTGAAATACACCGTGTGGCCCTCGTTCTGAAAAGGTTGCAGAGCCCTGCCCTTGGCATCTGTCCTCTTCTCCTTCACTCCGTTTCCCTCTTCCCTTTCAAGTCCAGGAGCAGCAGAGGTGCCCCCAGGGGAAAGGGTGGGGAGCGGTTGGCCTTGGCCTGCCTCTCTTTGGGCACAATCCTAAGCAGGTCTGCTCAGAAGTATGTCCTCTAGTGTTCAATGGGACTTACTTCCAGGACAGTGAGGTCAGGATTGCAGCCTTTGTCACCACCTATAAGTATAGTTCCCAGAGCAGGAGCTGGGAAGGTTTGACAGTGACTCCCTACCTAGTGCTGTGTCCTGAGGGCCAGGGTGCTGGAGCGCCTGATAACGGAGCGACTGCTGGACTTGGACACAGCCAGGGAGGTGGGTCTGCCTCTGGGAAGGAGTGTGTAAAAATTACACTCAGGAAATTTGGCAAAAACGGCTCAGCTTCTCTTTCCTCTTGCAGTCTTCCAGGCAGCAAAGGGGCCACCCGGGACCAAGACTGTGCGGCCGGTCGGGTGGCCGAACGTGGAGAACTAAACTCCACCTCGGCTGGGCACCACCAGTAAGTATGCTTATACTGGATGTTCTGGAAATACTGGACATGAAAGGGAGATTCTCCTCTCCAGCATCTCCCTAGGATGGGTAGTGAACACTTTCCTACACACAGAAGTGTCCACGCCCCTGGGGAGCCATCTTCTCCCCACATCTAAAGGAGAGACCTGGTTTCCCAAGAGCCAGGGCTCGGGGATCCTTCAGGGTTCCGGGGAGACTGGGCGAGGGGTGCTCAGAGCCCGGGGAGAACCTCAAGCAATTCTGCTGGGTCTCTTTGACCAGGTCTGGCCCAGGGCTCTGTGGGGAGGGGCACTACTCTGTTGGAGGGCGCTACTTCTGTCTGTTCCCTGACCAGTTTCTCTTCTATCGCCTGCAGGTCCCCCAGGCTGACGACTTGGACCTCCTACTTCAAAAGAGTAGGAGATGCAAGTTCGCCGCAGAGAGAGCGGAGGCCCGGTTGCTCTCCTTTGAAGCAAGGAGGCAAGCACCAAAGGTGAGTAAGAAGAAACGCCCCCCCAGACAGACACAAAGAGACAAACAAACACAGATACACCTTCAATCACTTACTCAGAGTGCACTGAGTGTTTTAGAAGGAAGTGTGTTACCAGACCAAGTACTCTATTCAGTGTTTCTTATACTGTGGGTCAGGACCCACTTGGAGGGTCATGATCTTCCTCAGAGCCTCCAGTGAACACACGGGCGACTGAAAGTTTCTTCATTGCCGCAAGCCCTGAGGCTATTCAGTAACCAGATAGCTGCTAACTGCCCTGCAAAGAGCTGGTTTCAAGTTTGTTGGAAATGTAGGAAGATCAATGTTGGAGCGTCTTTTTTTCTGGTGTGTTTTTTGTTCCAAGTCTGTCCAGGACAGGTCGTCAGGGCAGGAGAAGGCTGGGTCACAGAAGGAAGCCCCTCGAGCCTTGAGGCTGTTCATTAGGGCTGCCTCATCACGAGATATGGATCAAGGTTTTTATACGTAGATAAATAAATAGGATTTGTAAATAAATAAAAATATTTTCATTCTAGATCACCCTTTTTGAAAGTTGCATCAAGCTAGGTGGTTTCCAACGGAGTGTCATTTTAAAAAGTGGGTCCCAGTGTTCAAATGTTTGAGCACCACTGCTCTATGTGGTGGTTGTAAAAAGGCCCTCTGTTTATCATGCTTGAAGGGTCAGGGTGGTGAACATCACCCTCCTGTCTCTGGAAGATGTCCAAAACAACCTGAAGCAGAGTCACAGGGCTCTTCCGATTCCTCCTCATCCATCTCTATTCCTTTGCCCCTTAAACTAAAATGTGAACCCAGGAAGTAAGAAGTTTTCAAAGAAAAACCTTGAGTACAGTTTGCAAAATACACAGCTCAGTTGGTAGTAGCACAGGACCTAGACCGGGGTCCTCAACCTTCTTATGATTTACAGACCCCCCCCCCCAATACAGTGCCCAATAATATCCCCTTCACCAGACTGTCAAAACCATCATCACCACCAGTCCTATTTGGTGCCTGTATGACTTAAAAACATCTCAGTAGTTTAGCTTGGTTTTAGGTTCCGTAGGGAACAGAACGCCTCAATCCGTATTGATAATGCTGAAGGTTAATCATCTATCCCAGGGGTCTCCAAACTATGGCTGGGGGACAAATTTGGCCTCCGCAAGATTTGCTCCACCATGCGACAAACTTAACTTTTTCTCAGAGCATTTGCTAATGTACTAATTGCTAACGTACATTTGTACTCATGATTTATTTCTCGGTTTAAGCAGGTGTTTTTTTCTTTGTCATTACCACATTCCTCTTTGGTTCTAAATCACATCATGCCCATTAAAAAAAGATCCAAGTAAAACTTCTTCATTCATTACATTTTAATTCATTCATTTATAAAACTGATTTTTTTTACTCATGAAAATGTGTAAAATATACAATGTGGCCCGCGTACTGAAAAGTTTGGAGACCCTGATCTAAGCTAACAACCATTTTTGACAGTTCGGTCAGAGATGGAGTCCTATAGTCCCATCATTTGGTCACCACAGATCACCAAGTAGTATGCATATCCCCAATGAAGAATGCCTGTCCCAGAATTGGGAGCAGGGCATCCCAGAGCTCTTCCCTTGGGCACTGCTGTGTGAAACCTCCTGGCTTGGCGGACTCCATGCTGGCCGGGCAGTGCTCCTGGGGAAGGTGCCTGACAGTGCAAACCAGGACGGGAGAGAAAGAGGAAGGTGGCCACGTGGGAAGCGCCTCCACAGATCCGAGTGGAGAAGAGTGAAGTTCAGAGAGAGGCAGCATCTGGGCCCCCTGCCTGCTGCCCCTTAGGGTCCTGCACATGGCATTGCACTGAGCTCTGAACAGGGGATGGAATGGAAGAGCAAGCCAAGAGGAGAGTGGAGATGAAGCGACACCCTTGACCCTAGCCAAGGATCTCCAAACTAGGGCCTACAGCTGTGGCAGGCTACAGCTGGCCTGCCACCAAGTTTGATTGGGCCCACAGCCATTTTATTCCCAGCCACATGGTCAGAAAGTTGACATGTGCAGTTCTGCCTGCCTCAAATCAGGTTTCCGCAGGTTGACTTTCCAACAGTGCTTTAAAACGATGGCAATGAGGAAAGAGTGTCCTTTTCCTCACGTCAACAAATCCTCACCATCCAGGTTCTGCAATGTGTGCTTTACATCCCTCCTCCCCTCCCCATAGAATGCGGGTTTTTGGTGGCCCAAGAAAATGAGTAAAATACACTGTGTGGCCTCTTTCTGAAAAGTCTGCAGAGCCCTGCCCTAGGCAGCTATCCTCCTCTCCTCTTTCTTTTCAAAGCCTGGAGGAAGGAGCAGCAGAGGTGCCCCCAGCAGAAAGGTGGGGAGTGGTCTGCCTCTCTTTGGGCACAAACCTAAGCAGGTCTGCTCAGAAGTAAGTCCTCTAGTGTTCAATGGGACTTACTTCCAGAACAGTGAGGTCAGGATTGCAGACTTTGTCACCACCCATAAGTATAGTTCCCAGAGCAGGAGCTGGGAAGGTTTGACAGTGACTCCCTACCTAGTGCTGTGTCCTGAGGGCCAGGGTGCTGGAGCGCCTGATAACGGAGGGACTGCTGGACTTGGACACAGCCAGGGAGGTGGGTCTGCCTCTGGGAAGGAGTGTGTAAAAATTACACTCAGAAATTTGGCAAAAACGGCTCAGCTTCTCTTTCCTCTTGCAGTCTTCCAGGCAGCAAAGGGGCCACCCGGGACCAAGACTGTGCGGCCGGTCAGGTGGCCGAACGTGGAGAGCAAAACTCCACCTCGGCTGGGCACCACCAGTAAGTATGCTTATGCTTGATGTTCTGGAAATGCTGGACATGCCGGGAACCTCAAGGGAGATTCTCCTCTCCAGCATCTCCATAGGATGGGTACTGAACACTTTCCTACACACAGAAGTGCCCACACCCCTGGGGAGCCATCTTCTCCCCACATCTAAAGGAGAGACCTGGTTTCCCAAGAGCCAGGGCTCAGGGTTTGGGGGAGGCTGCCCAAGGGGTGCTCAGAGCCCGGGGAAGACCTCAAGCAATATTGCTGTGTCTCTTTGACCAGGTCTGGCTAAGGAGTCTTTTGGGGGGCAATTCCCTGCTGGAGGGCGCTGCCTCTGTCTGTTCCCTGACCAGATTCTCTTCTGTCACCTGCAGGTCCCCCAGGGAGATGAGCTGGGCCTCCTTTTCTTAAAGGAACGGAGGTCCAAGTGCAGACTCCGGAGCATCAAGGCGCGGTGGCTGCTGCTCGAGCGAAGGAGGGAAACACCCCAGGTGAGGAAGAAAAACACTCCTGCACACACATACGGAAGGAGAGAGTGCAACGAAATGGAATTTCAGTAGAGAATCGGTAGGGAGCCAGAGAGCCTTCCTTTGGGTTCTGTGGAGGTGCTGTAAAGACGAGCATTGGGTGCCTCCTGGGACCAAGTGCCTCATTGGGACCAAGTGCCCAGGTCAGTGACTGAGTGCCCATTCCACCACGCACAGTAGGAAATGTGCTGTAAAGCACATTTGCGAGTCCTCAGCGCTGGCGGAGCGCTGGAGCAAGCCCAGTGTCAGCTCCAAGCCAGGACCCCAAAGGTAGCATTCTTGCAAGTGCGACCTGTTCCACGTGCAGGGCCAGTTAGGCAGGCGGAGCTCAGGGGTGTTAATGCGTGGCTGAGACAGTGGTGTTGGTAGGAGGGCTCAGATTTGCCCCAGATGCGGAGGCTGTTGGAAAGAAGTGGAAAGGGAAGGTCCAAAGAGTCCAGTCCCTCCAGAGTGCAGGGAGGCTGTTGAGAATAGCGGTGGTAGAGGCCAAGCAGACGTGTGTACCGCATAGAAAGAAGGGCTCGACTGAGTCCAAGAGGGTGCCGGCACGGCTAATGAGAGTCTGTAAAAGGCAAGGAAGCTTCCTTCCATCAGGGGAAGTCTTGCCCAGAGGAGGAGAATCAACAGGAACAGAAACTGGGACAAAACAAATGTAGGAAGCTGAAACAGGAGGCCAAGAAAGACTCTGAGGAACACCCGGCCAGCAACATGAAGGGGAGGAACAAAACCTCTTCAAGCATCTTAGAAGGAAATCTGCCAGAGAGGCCGTTGGCCCCCTAGATGGCGAGAGAGGAAAGGGACAGATAAAAGAGGACTTGCAGAGAAATGAAGGGCACAATCCTGACAAGTCTCTGGTTAGGGGCACCTCCCATATGAGCAAAGGCTGTGGAGTTTGAGGCTCTTCAGACTAGAAAAGAGGTGCCCGGGGCGGGGGGGACATGATTGAGACATTCCAAATTATGCAGGGGATGGATAGAGTGGACAGAGATGCTGTTTTCCCTCTCACAGAACACCAGAACCAGGGGACGTTCCTGAAAATTGAGTGTTTGGAGAGTTAGGACCGACAAAAGAAAATATTTCTTTAACCAGCGTGTAATTAGTCTGTGGAACTCCTTGCCACAGGATGTGGTGATGCCGTCTGGCCTAGATACCTTGAAAAGGGGATTGGGCCGATTTGTTCAGCAAAACTCCATCACAGGTTATAAGCCATGATGGGCACGTACAGGCTGAGATTGGCCGGTCGCTCATCATGAGGGCCGAGTAGGAATTTTTTCCGTCCTCTGAATTATCCGTGGATAATTTCTTTTCTTTCAGTTCTTTTGCCTGTCCCAGAATGGGGGGGGAAGGGATGTTCTGTAAGATTCATGTTTTTAAAGTTAGTCACTGTGGTGTCTTTGTGGGGGGTGTGAGGGTCAACAGAATACCACATGCAGGGGAGTGGCACCAAGATGCAGGTCTCTTGTGGTCTTGTGTGCTCCTGGAGGCATCTGGTGGGACTCTGGGAGACTCAGACAGCTGGACTAGATGGGCCCTGGGCCTGATCCAGCAGGGCTCTTCTTCTGAAGGGGGAGGGTAAATATGACACTCAGTAAAGATGGCAAAAATGGCTTCTGTTTCCCCTTGCAGACTTCCGAGCCGGAGAGCAGATGCAGCCTGCTGTGTAAACAACTCTGCGGCCGGTCGGGTGGAGGGACCTGGAAGTGGAAACTCCACCTCGGCTGGGCACCTCCAGTGAGTATTCCAGCACTACTGCCGAGTCTGGCCAAGGCCTCTGTGGGGGGGGGGGGCACTTCTCTGTTGGAGGGCACTGCCTATGTCTCTCTCCTGACCAGTTTCTCTACTATCTCACGCAGGTCCCCCAGGCAGAGGATTTGGGCCTCCTATTTGAAAAGAATAGGAGGTCCAAGTTCTGTGTGAGGAGGGCGGAGGCCAAGTGGCTGGCACTGGAGAACAGGAGGCGAGCACCCCAGGTGAGAAAGAAAAAGGCCCCCACACACACACACGCACGCACACGCACGCACGCACACACACACACACACACACACAGAGAGTGCACTGAGGCGGAATGTCGGGAGGGATCCAGGGAGCCTGCCTCTGGTTCCATGGTGGTGCCATAGGGCAGCTGCTTAAGGAGGCTGTGGGTGGATGAAGGGAAAGTGGAGCTGAAGAAGAGAGGAAGGATCATGGAAAGTCTGAGGGCATGGAGGGGGTGTCACCTCTCTGAGGGGCTCCATCCCGGATGGTGGGCTCTGGGGGGGTGTCAAGTTGAGTGCGCCTGTCTCCTGGTTCCGGCCCTGCCCGGCCCTGGGTGCCGGGAGAAGTGCAGGGACTTATGGGTTGCTGAGCGAAAACAGCTGAATCTTGAAGGGGTCTTGTTCCCTCACCCCCTGTACAAAGTCCTTCTAACAGGAGCTCTGTCTCTGTTTCTTCACAGGCCGCTCCGACTGGGGCTGGGAGGAGGTGAGTTCCTGCGAGGACCCAGCCTGGCCGGGGCCACCCTGTACTGACCTGTGGGGATTGGAGCTCAGTTCCAACACCCTGGGATGCGGTCTGGTGTCCGGATGCCTGTGGCAGGGTTGCAAGTGGGCCCCCCTCGGGTCCTCCATATGGAACAGCTTCTCCACTGAGACCTGGAATGCCACCGTCTATGAGGGACCCCTCCCGGAAGCGCCTGCTTGCTCCACAGACCCAGCCGCCTCCGTCGCTGACCCAGTGACGAGGACTGGAAAGACGGCAGGCAAGGTCCTACCACAGAGAATCTGTGAGTTGGTCGCAGAGTCTCAGGCCCTCATGGAACCCTCGTAGGGTTCTCATTGTGTGTTAGGGAGGGTGATCAGAGGATGCCAAAGGCATGGAGGGAGCCACAGAGTCTGGGTCACCTTGATGTCTGTTGCCTGCTTTGGACTTGCAGGCCTGGGTGGACGAGAAGTTTTCCCCAGAGTTGCTGGAGAGCAAGTCTGAAGTTGTCAGTAATATTGAATGAAACAACAGACTAAATCAAGAGAGATGATTTTAACAACTAGGTGAAATCCATGTCCTGGAAATAACTTTGTTTTCTCTTGAAGACGGAGAAATCTTTCCACCTGTCCTGGAGAAGGAGAAGACCCGGGCAGAGGGGGTGCCGTCTCTCCTGTCTCTGGAAGGCTTGCCTTTGCAAAAGAGTGAGTGGCGGGGGGAACGAAGGGGGTTCCTGGTCTCTGAATCCGACTCTGCTTGCTCCACAGACCCAGCCGCCTCCCTCGCTGACCCAGTGACGAGGACTGAAAAGATGGCAGACAAGGTCCCACCACAGAGAATTCGTGAGCTAGTCGCAGCGTCTCAGGCCCTCATGGATTTGCTGGTTTTGGACGTAAGCCGGATCTGAACTTCGTCCGCAAGAGGATGGAGATCCAGGAGGCAGCCAAGGAACCTGTAACGCAAAAGCACAAACTGCGTATTGATGTTGCAACACCTTTACACCTGGGGAGGAGGAATCTGAAGGTGGAGAACACAGAGCCTCATGGGAACTTTGTGTGGAGGGCAAACTCTTGAATGACCCAAGAGCCTAGCAATGGAACTGGACAAAGAGTAGTACAGCCCAAAAAACCATCTGGTAGAGTGGAACCAGATGCCCTCCAACACAGCCCTTGGGCAGACCCTGGTCAAAGGGACCCGGCAGTATTGCTTAAGGTCCTTCCCTGGCACTGAGCATCCCTCAGTCAACCTCCCCTGAAGGCTCCCTGAACCCTGGCTCTTGGGAAACCAGGTCTCTCCTTTAGATATGAGGAGAGGATTGCGGATCAGGGCACCTCTGCGTATGGGAAAGTGTTCCTTTCCTGTTCTATGGAGATGCTGGAGAGAAGAGTCTTCCTGTCTGTCTTCAGCTTTTCCCACCCATTTCCATCACATCAGGCATCAGCATACTCACTGGTGGTGCCCAGCCAAGGTGGAGTGACGATTTCCACATTCTTCCACCTGGTTAGCCCCAGAGTCTTTTGCACAGGGGGCCGCATTTGCTCTGCTCCCAGGAAGTCTGCAAGAGCAAACAGGAGTTGAGCCACTTTTGCTGTATTGATCGAGTATGAATTTGACCACCCCTTTCCAGAGGCAGAGTCACAAATTCCTCCTTCCTCCCCCTGGCTGGCAAGAGAACCTCCGAGATCCCTTCTGAAGCAGTGACCAGTTGACACCATGAAGACACGGAGGCCAGGCTGTCAGGTTGAGTGCAGGGAGCAAACCTCTTATACTAGCAGCTCTCTGGCCTTTTATTCACACCCTCCCAGAAAACAATACAGAACAAAACTTGGGTTACTTTCGGCCACTGATAAAACACTCTTTCTCAAGCAACAACACATTCCTCACTTCTGAGCACTAACTCTTAGCTAAAAAGCCATAGCTCATCCCTGTTTTCCTGCACTGGGCCTCACGCTCACAAAGCCCATACCAAGGTTTGCCTCGGAAGGGGCGGGCGTGCCCGCCAGTTGTTGCCAAGTCTTGCCTAAAGCTCTGAAGCCCAGTGCCTCTACACTGCTATACTACATCCCTTCATTTCCAGATGTTTCCCTTCAGGGTGGGGTCATCCTTCTTTTTGCTGCAGAGCTCACATGCCTTTCAAGCTTCCTGCGGGAGCAGTGGCAAATCAGCCAGGCTGTTATTCAGTCTTGGCAGCTGAGGACCTCCACACTCCTCCACCGTCTCCTGGCAGCTTATCACAGGGACTCCCCATGGCCCTGTTCTCTAACAAGGGCCACTCTGCAGATTCAGTCCCCCATCCAAGCCGTGACAAGAGTTACTCCCACTTAGCTCCTTCAGGCAGGGCAACAGCTCAACCTCCAGACCACACCTCCTGCCATGGAAAATTTGAGGGTATGGAACAGGAGAGAGGACTCCTGGGACAACGAGACCCAGCATTCTTGCTTGAGGGCAGTGTCTGGCACAGACTACCTCTTTGCCACCCTCTCCCGTACCCTGAAAGCTGGATATTCAGCCAGGGGCCTCGGTCACTGGTTCTTGGGAAACCAGGACTTTCTTTTAGCTGTGAGGAGAACACTGCCTCCCCCAGCGGCACTGTCGTCTTCTCCTGTCCGGGAAAGGGTTTGCAGCCCGCCCCTTTGAGAGCTCTTGGATGCTGGAGAAGAGAATCTTCGAGTAGAGGACACCCCACATGATGACTATCCTGTTCCACACTCGCTTGTCCATTGCTCACAGTTGTGCAATCGCCCATAGCGCACGTGGTCATGCACACTGTTCCCCCACACCTAACTTGATTCCATGCATCCCAAAGTAATGATTTTGTGCCTCTGTGAGGACAGGCAAATGGATGGTGAATAGCAGAGCATGCAGGGGGCATGCTGAAGACCACCCAGTGCCTGAAATGGTATGCAAAATGATGCCCCCTTACCCTGTAGCATACCAGACTCAATGGTGGTGCCCACCGAGGTGGAGAAAAGAACCCTAGGTTCCCCCACCAGACCAGCTGCACTCTGATGACCCACCTGGCTTTCGGTTTTTGGGGTCTGGAACACTGGCAGAGGAAACAGATGTTTAGCCTTCTTTGCCCTCTTGATCAAACATAGCATCCCGCCCTTCCCAGGTGCAGACTGGCCCCTGGCACTCTCTCAGTCCTCAAGACTCGCCAGGAGGCTACTCTCGCTGACATCGAAAGTTCCAGTGGAGCATGGGTGTTGCCTGAGAAACGTATTGATGTGATGTGTCAAGGGTTGGTCATGCCCACTGGGCCCTCTGATACACAAGGACCTTCACCCTGTGCCTTACCTGGAGGAGCCAGCCTCTGGTGAGCTGCTGACAGAGAAGCCCACGCATACATCTCCATCACATCAGCGGTAGTGCCCAAGAGAGTTGGAGGAACATAAGTCCGGTTTGCTCACCCAGCTGCCACACTTGCTTAGGCCCAGGGGGCTCAGGAATTTTCTTGGCCTGAAATGCTGTGAAAGGAAACAGAAGTTTAGACTTCTTTGCCCTCTTGATCAAATGTAGCATTCCCCTGCCCCCCTCCCCGGCCAGATGCAAGATGGTCCCTGGCTCTCTTAGGAACTCCATATCTTCCTCACCTCACTCATTTCTCTTCGCACCGCAGTTCGGAGCCACCTGCCCTCCATCCTCCTCTTCCTCTGATGCATTCTGAATAGGTCCAAGTCCTCGCCCTCCTCATTTTCCTTCCTGCCCCAACTCTGAGCCACCTCTCCTCCATCCTCCTCTCCTTGAACTTCTACCTCTGTTGCATCCTGAACAGGACCAACTCCTGGCCCTCTCTGAGCCACCTGGCCTCCGTTCTCTTCTCGTTGACCTTCTACCTTGGATGCGTCCTGAACAGACCCAAGTCCTCGCCGGCCCCTTTGGGAGGAGACACCACAGGCATCAAGTCCAGCACTATCCTCCTTTCTTCCCACTTCCTGGGTGACTTTCCTCCCACTTGGTGTCTCTGCTGCTGTAGTTTGGGGTTTTTCAAGATGGCCACTGGAAGCTGGCTGCAGGTGCCGACCTCTCCGTTCCACTGGCCATTTCTGCTCTGCGCCATCAGATGGTCTCTCTCATTTACATGGGTTATGGGTTATTTTTATTGGTTATATAGGGGACCCTTTTGTCGGCTGGGGCAGTGTCACTCGGAGAGTGGAAAATTTTGGAGTCCTCCATTTATTTATTTATTTATTTATTTATTTAATTAATTAATTAATTAATTAATTAAATGTTTTCTTTGTGTTACTGTGATTTAAAACGATCTGATTTTATTTTTTAAAAAAACACTGTATGTATGATGTTGATTTTCAATGAATAAAATGAAGAATATGGAACTTGATGGTCCCTTCTGTTGAGTATCACGAATAGATGTCTGCAGGATGCGTACATAATGAGGATTCTTCTGAGTAGTTGCATTATTCTCCAGCATGCATGTGCTGTTCATGTTAATATTGGGGAAAACCTCAACATGGTCCTGTGTTTTGCAGCTGCAGAGGTTTCCCACATAGAGCTGCCAAAGGGACACAGCACAGCCCTGAAAAGCAGCACAACAGCACAAAAGGCTAGATTTGCAGCAGTAGACATAGGAAGAGCCCTGCTGCATCGGTGCAGAGACACCAGCTTGGAAAGCACTGAGACCACCCAATAATAGCCATGAACAGTTCACATCCAAGCATTGGTAAAGCCCTGCTGGATTGGTCCACAGACACCAGCATTGGAAAGCACCTAGACTGAGAGCAACACGGATCTGTGTGGATGGTTCACTGAAGAGCAGAGGGACGAGTCCAGCAGGATCAGGCCAAGGCCCATCTAGTCCAGCAGTAGACATAAGACAAAGGAAGAGTCCTGCTAGATGACTCCAGCATGGAAAAGCACTGAGTGTCCAGAGACACCAGCATGGAAAGCACTGCTCCATCTTGCCTCTACCCGCTTCCCAAGCAAGGAAATACAGGTTTCTTTCCTCTTGCTTACGGATGGGCGATGCTTTCTGTTGAACTCCAGCAATGCTCTGGTGCCAGGAAGTAAAAAAGGATGCCAGCAGGATGGGAACAGTAGGACAGGAGGTCAGGGGGCAGGGGAAAGCACATCTGAATACATGTCATTGGCTGATGAACAGAGGAGCACCTGAGCACTGACAAAAAAGCAAACACTGGACCATCCAGGTGAAGGAGGAGCAGGAAAGGCAACCCTCAACACACTGTGGCTTGGAAGAAAGCTGCAAAGAAGTCTGAGGAGGGCCAGCGAGGCTGCAGGATGGAAGCTCCGTGGCTCAGGGGGCGGGGAAAAGCAAATTGGCCTCCCTAAGCCCCAAACATGCTGTGGCTTGTAAAAAAAAGCTGCAAAGACGAGCGCTTCGCCAACACAAACAATTTTTTTTGTTTTAAACAGGGATCCACGCGGGGGGGGGGGTGTGTGCGCGTGTGCATTGCATCAGCACCCCTCTCCAGCTAGCCTGGCCTCACACCTGGGGAATTTGCCCCACTTGCTCCCTTCCAGATCCACCTCTGCAAGGACATATCCCCCCTTGAACATGTAACATTTCAGAATTCATCTTACCCGAGAAGCAGGAAGGGGGAGTCAGAGAGATGGGGCACAATCCTTACCAGGTCTGCTCAGAAGTAAGACCGATTTTGTTCAATGGGGTTTACTCTCAGGAAAGCATGGTTAGTTTTGCAGCCATGGTCTAATGTGGGGAAGGCTGACCTGTCCAGGTAATTAGCAGGATGTCACCTGGGGCCTGAGCAGAGAGCGCTTCATGTAAACAATAAGCCCTGAACAGAGGCCGTTGGGTGAGGAGATCTGCAGTGAGATTGTCTCTGGCTGGGCTGCCGGGAGCGGGTGTGGGTCCGATTGACTTCAAGTCATTTCGGAGGCTCCCAGGTTTTTGTACCCACAAAGACTGGTTTGGAATTTGCACAATTCTGGCTGGGTGGATGGAAATGAAAGCTGATTTATGCTTGGGGGCAGCAGCATCCTGCAGGGGGCGCCATAATGGGTCTTTGCCCCTAGGCACGGAGCTGGGTGGTCTGCCACTGTCCCAGATTCCTCAACAAACGACAGCCCCCCCACCCAGAATGCATTGGAGGGAGAGAAGTGCACTGACCGTGGGTTAAAGCTGTAGTGGAAATGCAGCCCAGGTCTTCTCCAGAAGCACCAAAATGTATTATTATTTTTTTTAAACTTTATTAGCCTAATAGTGAAACAGCAGCAGAAGGTTTGTGCTATGAAGAAGAACCTTCTTCCCCATGTGCATGTGTGTTTGTGCTCCTCGCTCTTCCTTGCAGTTCCCAAGCCTGACCTGGACTCCTTTGTGTTCCTGCGGATGAAGGAGGAGCAAGAGAACATCCTGCAGGGGGCGCCATAATGGGTCTTTGCCCCGAGGCACGGAGCTGGGTGGTCTGCCAGTGTCCCAGATTCCTCAACAAACGACAGTCACCCCAGAATGCATTGGAGGGAGAGAAGTGCACTGACCGTGGGTTAAAGCTGTAGTGGAAATGCAGCCCAGGTCTTCTCCAGAAGCACCAAAATGTATTATTATTTTTTTAAAAACTTTATTAGCCTAATAAAAAACAATCAAGACACCATACAGAACGTTGCCCCACATGCTCCCTGTATGAATGAGAAAATGTGTGTCGTATACTTCGTCTTACACTCCCAGGGTTTTGGGTGCTCAGAGTTCTTGATTCCTGAATCCTAGAGCTTCAAGAACCCCTGTTCGGTAGAACTGCCACCACCCTGTATGTGCCAGTGCCTCAGTCCAGGGACACCGAGACCCTCTAGGCTTAACTATATCCCTTGTAGGCACTGAGCACTTTCTTTACTTAAAGTCTCAGTCCTCAAGTTACTAGTCCACAATGAGGACTTTTGGTAGCTTGCTGAACGGCTAGCCAGGATTCTGAACCTTTGTCCCCAACAGACAATGAAACCACATAGTAAAAGGATTTTTACTTTATTAAGTACATAGGGTTACAAAAGTTACAAAAGTCAGCAAATGCTAGAGGCATAAAAACTTCTAGGAAACATATCAGCATTGAAATAATAAAGCTAACTGGCTATCTCTATTATTCTCTAACTCTCACCCGGGTCAGCTTCTTTTGTAGACCTTTAGCCCAGTTACCTATGAGGCCACATGGTCCTGGTGGGGCAGGATGTGCACCCACCACCTTTACCACCAAGAGACAAGGCAAAAGGCAAAGGAAAAAAAGACCAACACACCCCCCTGGGCTCTGTTCTTACACTTCTCATGCCAACAGGATGGGGTGATTCTGTACTTATTTGAACTGACCAATCAGAACTCTTGGGGACAGAATCTTCTTGAAGTGGGGCTGGATGCTAGCCCTCTTCGTTCTCCCCCTCCCCAATGGGGATTCCTGGGCGCCTCTCTGGCTACTGAGGTGCTACATTATCCCCTTCCATTGAGTTGTAAATTCCTTGCAGCTAGGATGCAAGCCACTTCTAGGTTACTGGGTTACTTTGGTTCAGGCTTTGCAATGCTGCTAGGCCTGAACTGCACATATTCCTGACAATGTGTTAGTACAATCCAAACCCAGGGAAGTGAAACTTATACCTTCAGACCCAAAAGACCAGGTCCCAGCAGCAGATCACCCAGTTCAGTTCTCAGAATTCCCAGGCTCCCCCCCCTGCTAGTTTCATGTGTGTCTGGAACACATGGCCCTGGATCATGTGTGTTTTTGCATTGCTGGAACGTGCAATTAACAGTACGGAGTAGAAATAGAAGTCTGGGGCACTGAAGAGAACAGAAGAGGGAACAAAATGAATATCCAAAACGAAGACAAAGGCCAGGCCAGTGGATTCCACCTGGGCTTGGCTTGAACATCCTCACACAGTAACAGGGGAGAGAGGAAAGCCAGTCCTTGGAAGCCCGTGCAACTAGCCACTTGGAAGCCTGGTGGGTCCTAACCCACAGTTTGAGAAACGGCATTCAGCCACTAGGTGGGGTGAATAATGGAATCTAGTGGAATGAAATTCTAATTATTACACAGCACAAAGGTAGGAAATGGGATTTTGTTAACTGGGAAATTTTGGCAAATGGGAAAAACAAGGGATTTTTCTCCTTGTCACAAGGCATTTAAAGGTGGATCCCAGTAGCAGTGGTGAGTCAAATCAGTGGATGCCAAGGTCCCACCTGTATTGGTAAGAGGATTTATATATTGCTTTCCAACCAAAGTCCACAAAGTGGTTGATATGACCAGAAGAATGAAAGCCTGGTTCCCTGCCCCGAATGGCTTCCAATTTTTTTTTTTTTTTTAGAAGAAGAGACTCCAGCAAACAAGCTGGACAAGAGGGGCCTTTGGCCTGAGCCAACAGGGCTCTTCTTCGGGTCAATGCAGTGAAACAGCAGAACCTTCTTCCCCATGCGCGTGTGTGTTTGTGCTCCTCGCTCTTCCTTGCAGTTCCCAAGCCTGACCTGGACTCCTTTGTGTCCCTGCGGGTGAAGGAGGAGCAAGAGAACATCCTGGTGGAGCCGGAGACCGACGAGCAGAGGTCAGAAGCTGGGACAGTTGGGCACCTTTGATGCAGAAAACCACATGGTTCTTGGGCTTCACCCCTTTGAGCTTTTAGATCAGTGATTTTCAGCCACTCTACTGTGGCACATAAGTGTGCGGAGAATGGTCTGCTGGTGTGCCACAGGAGTTTGTGGGAGGGTCATTTATTAGTAGGGTCACTGGGGGATGTGAGCCCCCCACCGGCAGTGCGGTGTCAATTGTCCCAAAACCGATGATGTGCCTTGAGCATTTTGAGCGCCTTCAGAGTGTGCTGTGAGATGAAAATGGCTGTTTTAGATGGCTGGTGAATGCCAGCCTTGCCCCAGATTGCTTTGGCCAAGGGGTCTGAATCCATCCACATCATGAAACCAGCTTTCACTCTCACTTGGATGGGGTTGAGTCTGTTGGAGACTTTTGGAGAGTCCCAAATCTGAACACAGGTGTGTTTGTGTTATGATGGATGCCATCTTGGGCGGGTGTGTGTGGGAAGTGGAGGCTGGTGAGGCAGAGAGACAAAGGCTGCAATCCTAACCAACTGACTGGCAGAAGGGCAATGCACCTCCGAGGTAAGGGAACAAATGTTGTGTTACCTTGAGGGGGCCTCCGTGACTGCCCCCCCCCAACTGCAGGAAGCAGCACATGCCCCACTGGCACAGCTATGTCCGTGCTGGAAAGTGGGTTAGGATTGTGCCCAAAGTGAATTTTTTAAAGTCTCAGGAACAAACATGCAACCCAGTCATGGAACCAAAACATGCAAAATACAATAAGAACATAAGAACAGCCCCACTGGATCAGGCCATAGGCCCATCTAGTCCAGCTTCCTGTATCTCACAGCGGCCCACCAAATGCCCCAGGGAGCACACCAGATAACAAGAGACCTCATCCTGGTGCCCTCCCCTGCATCTGGCATTCTGACATAACCCATTTCTAAATTCAGGAGGTTGCGCATACACATCATGGCTTGTACCCCGTAATGGATTTTTCCTCCAGAAACTTGTCCAATCCCCTTTTAAAGGCGTCTAGGCTAGACGCCAGCACCACATCCTGTGGCAAGGAGTTCCACAGACCGACCACACGCTGAGTAAAGAAATTTTCTTTTGTCTGTCCTAACCCGCCCAACACTCAATTTTAGTGGATGTCCCCTGGTTCTGGTGTTATGTGAGAGTGTAAAGAGCATCTCTCTATCCACTCTGTCCATCCCCTGCATAATTTTGTATGTCTCAATCATGTCCCCCCTCAGGCGTCTCTTTTCTAGGCTGAAGAGGCCCAAACGCCGTAGCCTTTCCTCATAAGGAAGGTATATCCAGCCCCGTAATCATCTTAGTTGCTCTCTTTTGCACCTTTTCCATTTCTACTATGTCTTTTTTGAGATGCGGTGACCAGAACTGGACACGATACTCCAGGTGTGGCCTTACCATAGATTTGTACAACGGCATTATAATATTATCCATTTTGTTCTCAATACCCTTCCTAATGATCCCAAGTATAGAATTGGCCTTCTTCACTGCCGCCGCACATTGGGTCGACACTTTCATCGACCTGGCCACCACCATCCCAAGATCTCTCTCCTGATCTGTCACAGACAACTCAGAACCCATCTGCCTCTGGGAAGGAGTGTGTAAAAATTACACTCAGAAATTTGGCAAAAACGGCTCAGCTTCTCTTTCCTCTTGCAGTCTTCCAGGCAGCAAAGGGGCCACCCGGGACCAAGACTGTGCGGCCGGTCGGGTGGCCGAACGTGGAGAACTAAACTCCACCTCGGCTGGGCACCACCAGTAAGTATGCTTATACCTGATGTTCTGGAAATGCTGGACATGCCGGGGACCGCAAGGGATATTCTCCTCTCCAGCATCTCCATAGGATGGGTAGTGTACACTTTCCTACACATAGAAGTGTGCACACCCCTGGGGAGCCATCTTCTCCCCACATCTAAAGGAGAGACCTGGTTTCCCAAGAGCCAGGGCTCAGGGTTCGGGGGAGGCTGCCCAAGGGGTGCTCAGAGCCCGGGGAGGACCTCAAGCAATACTGCTGGGTCTCTTTGACCAGGTCTGGCTAAGGAGTCTTTTGGGCGGCAATTCCCTGCTGGAGGGCGCTGCCTCTGTCTGTTCCCTGACCAGATTCTCTTCTATCCCCTGCAGGTCCCCCAGGGTGATGAGCTGGGCCTCCTTTTCGTAAAGGTCCGAGAAACTTGTCCAATCCCCTTTTAAAGGCGTCTAGGCTAGACGCCAGCACCACATCCTGTGGCAGGGAATTCCACAGACCAACCACACGCTGAGTAAAGAAATATTTTGTGTGGCCTTACCATAGATTTGTACAACGGCATTATAATATTATCCGTTTTGTTCTCAATACCCTTCCTAATGATCCCAAGTATAGAATTGGCCTTCTTCACTGCCGCTGCACATTGGGTCGACACTTTCATCGACATGTCCACCACCACCCCAAAATCTCTCTCCTGATCTGTCACAGACAGCTCAGAACCCATCAGCCTATATCTAAAGTTTTGATTTTTTGCCCCAATGTGCATGACTTTACACTTACTGACATTGAAGCGCATCTGCCATTTTGCTGCCCATTCTGCCAGTCTGGAGAGATCTTTCTGGAGCTCCTCACAATCACTTCTGGTCTTCACCACTCGGAAAAGTTTGGTGTCGTCTGCAAACTTTGCCACCTCACTGCTCAACCCTGTCTCCAGGTCATTTATGAAGAGGTTGAAAAGCACCAGTCCCAGGACAGATCCTTGGGGCACACCGCTTTTCACCTCTCTCCATTGTGAAAATTGCCCATTGACAACCACTCTCTGCTTCCTGACCTCCAACCAGTTCTCAATCCATGAGAGGACCTGTCCTCTAATTCCATGCCTGTTGACCTTTTTCAAAGAATTCTATAAGGTTCGTGAGGCAAGACTTACCCTTATAGAAGCCATGCTGATTCTCCCTCAGCAAGGCCTGTCGGTCTATGTGTTTTGAGATCCTATCTTTGATGAGGCATTCCACCATCTTACCCGGTATGGATGTTAGGCTGACCAGCCTATAGTTTCCTGGGTCCCCCCTCTTTCCCTTTTTAAAGATAGGCGTGACAATGTGTGTAGGAGAGTGATTTCCAACCCCCATTGAAAGAAAGTCCCATGATGTTTAATGGGGCTTATTCCCAAATTAGCATGGTTGGGATTGCCACCTATGGCTGCAATCCTACGCCCACTTTCCTAGGAGTAAGTGCAATTGAGCACAATGAGACTTACTTCTGAGTAGACATGCCTAGGCTTGTGCTGTAAGCCTGCTTGCTTTCTGCCTCTTTCAGTGAGTATGTGACTGGTTTGGAAGAAGACTCTCAGCACCTGATCCGGTACAAAACCATCGCTCCCCTGGTGGCTTTGGGGGCAATTCAGCTCATCTGAACATCCTCAGAGACATACAGGCAACTATTTCTTTTCGGGGGTGGGAGGAGTTCTGATGATTTATTAAATATCACCAGGACTGCTGGGTGACCAGATCTCCCATCCTTTTCTGCCCTGGGAACCCAACTCTGCTCGCTTGGCAGGGATCGGGCATCTGAACTACTCTGAGTGCTGTGAAATGGCAACAGGAGGCCCGATCTGGAGGATTTGCCCCCCCCCTAAGCTGGCAGCCAAGGGAGGTTGGAGGGGTGGAAAGGAGCACATCTGCTGTTCTGTGTGCATCTGGGAGGTGGCACTGTTTTGCTGTGCTTGTCTGAGCCGTGGCGGCCCAGTAGCATCCACTGCCTTTTGCAAGGGGTGTGTTTGTGAACCCACCTGTGCTGGAGAGTGCTGTACTCGAGGTCTCATCGAGCCTCCCCCCCCCCCGCCATACTTTGCACATGAAAGCTGCAGGAGCCATCAGGGCATTTCTGTAACTTCTGAATGGAGCCATCACAGATTGAGGTGTCTTGGAAATGACAACAAATAGCACCAGCCACCTCCTGAGACAGTTGCCAGAATTAAAACCCAGGACTGCCCTCTTCAGAATGCCCCTTTTTCCCCTTGTTTCGAAGGTGCTGCCCCACCAGCCATCCTCTGCCCCTCCCTTGTCCTCCTCCTCTGTAGAATCATCAGCTAAGACCCCTGGCATTTGGAGAATATTAACAGTGAGTGGAAACAGGACTGGAGCAGGGGGCAGGGCTCTCTTGATAGGCTACCTGGTCTTAGTGCAGATCACTGCCATGATCTTTGGGTAATGGATCAATGGCACCCTTTCAGGCAGTGGTGCAGTCTGGGCCTGGCCCGGCCTTCCTGCTCTTCTGTGTGTCGGGCTGTTCTGATAGATGCAGTACAAAGACGTGGGCAGCCCGCACCGGCACTGGTGGTGGCATTCGGTCTTCGGCAAAGAAGAGTTCATTGCTCAGATAACCAAACTCAGCCCCGAAGAGAGCGGATTCTGCAACGCAGAACCAAAGTTCCAGGCCGCAGGGGCTACCCTGAGGCTTCCCAATGTAGGCAAACTCAAAGTCTCCATGAAAGGAGAATGGGTTGGTCACTGCCTCTTTCCCCTCCCTGTCCAAAGGGGCATTTCTGCTTCAATTCAAGCAGCCCCAAACACAGCCTCTGATGCCAGAGTTCAGCCTCCCCCCCCAGCTCTGACACAGACCCGTGTCACAATGCCAGGATTCCGACATCCATGGAGACCAAGAACTTCAAACGATGCTACAGGAGATCACTGGGCAGTGAGCTCACTCAGTACTGGCAGTTGGTCCTGTCCTGTCCAGTACTAGCAGTCATTTCCGAATACTGGTGGGCCAAGAAACGGATCATGGAGGTGAGTCTGATTACGTGGAATGGCCTTTCGCAGGGGTGGGCAAATATTCAGCAGGAGGGCCACATCATCTCTCTGACACTAGGTTGGGTCAGAATTATAGAATATTTTGAGCCAAAATTTAATTGCTCTAATCCACGCCAGTGTTTCAAGTTGGATTTGGCCTGATTCAAGACAGAGCACCACATAAGACACACACCGGGGCAAACCCAGTGTGCTTCTTCAGAAAGTTGATTGAATTTGCTCTAGTGAATTATTGAATGACCCAATCCAAAGTGGAACCCCATATAATAATAGGGGGGAGCATTTCGCATTGAAGGCCTTCAACGCCGCCGGAATAAATTTGCCACCTTTACTGTGAAAGAAGCTCAATATTTTGGCTCAAAATATTCTATAATTCAGACCCTAACACTCTTTTATATCACCTCCTTGTTGACCCTTATTTCTCTGGAGTGCAAAAATAAAACCATTGGGAGTTGAGCCTGACTTACTTGGTCATCTGTCCCAAGCCGAGGCTCTCAGGCTCATTAAAGGGAGACTCCTGGATATTCACTCCTCCAATATTTTATCTGCAGCCAATAAAACTTGTTCACCTTTATTTTATCACTTACCAGTTAAAGTAGGCGAAATTCCCAATTATCTTTATATTTTGGAATGCCCAAAGATTAGAAGGGCCTTTTCTATGGCCCGTTGTAACTCTATTCCATCTTCTGTTCTTTGGGGTAGATTTAATGGCGTTCCTTTTCAGGAAAGAATTTGTCCCTGTCCTCAGCGGGCTGTAGAAACATTAGACCACCTCCTTCTTCATTGTCCGCTTCACAATGAGGCCAGAAGGAAATGTCTGACCCTTCAATTTCACCTTAACGCCCTTGCTGAGGATTTTGCTAGATTGCAATTTATATTAACCTCCAATGATTTTGACATTGTCTCTCAGATAGCCAAATTTATCTCACAAATCGTGGCGACTAATCTGAAGCGTGCCCCTTCTCTCTGAAGTGTTTGGTTATAGGTGTTATTTGTAGTTTGCTATGTTATGCTTGTGCACTTCTGTATGTTTTTTTTTTTTTTTTGGTATGCTTAATAATGCCTAATAAAGGTGTCTGAATCTCTCACTAGGTTGGGGGCAGGGGGAAAAGAGTTAATTTTCTTTTCAAATTGGAACTTGTTGTTCAGTCGTTAAGTCGTGTCCGACTCTTCGTAACCCCATGGACCACAGCACATCAGGCCCTCCTGTCTACCACTAACTGCCAGAGTTTGTCCTTTCCTGTTCATTGACTCCGTGACACTATCTAACCGTCTCATCCTCTGCCGTCCCCTTCTCCCTTTGCCTTCAATTTCTCCCAGCATCAGGGTCTTTTCTAAGGAGTCCTCCCTTCTCATGAGATGGCCAAAGTGCTGAAGCTTCAGCTTCAGCGTCTGTCCTTCCAGTGAAGAGTCAGGGTTGATTTCCTGTAGGACGAACTGATTTGGTCTCCTTGCAGTCCAGGGGACTCTCAAAAGTCTTCTCCAACACCATCATTTGAAAGCGTCTGTTCTTCAGCGCTCAGCCCTCCTTATGGTCCAGCTCTCACAGCCATACATTACTACTGGGAAAACCATAGCTTTGACTATACCGAGCTTTGTCGGCAAGGTGATGCCCTGGCTTTGCACTAAGTTGTCTAGGCTTCCTATAGCTTTCCTCCCAAGAAGCAAGCGCCTTACAATTTCATGACTGCAACCTCCGTCTGTTACGGTATATCAGGAGTGGCAAATCCCCAGCAGGCCACATGGCACTTTTGAAGTACAGAATCGTGTATGTGCCACTCCACTTTATACTGGCCCTCGCCAGACCTGCTCCGGTGGTTTTGCTCATGTGATGTGCCAAACCTCTGCCCCGCAGTCTTGGCCCTGCCCTGCCCTGGCCCTTGTCACTCCCTTTTGGGCCTCAAGCCATCTCTGGGATGGATGGCTAAGGCAGAGAATTGGTTTGGAGATTGGTGGTCATGGATGCCAGATTGGGCTGGGAAAGTGCCAGAGGACCTGAAGTGGACACTATTGCTTGTTTGGGCTTTCTTGTTCTTATGTCTTGGATGGAAATGTGTTCCCTGCCTAAGTATTCTATTCAGTGTTTCCCAAACTGTGGGTCGGGACCCCCTTGGTGGGTGTGACCCTATTCTGCTGGGTCCCTCAGATCCTACAAAGTAAACATGGGTGAGCGAAAGATAACTCATGCCTCCAGCCCTGAGGCTGTTCCAAAACCAGATAGCTGCTGTGTGCCCTGCAAAGAGCTGAGCTCCTGCAGTTTTCAGGCCTGAGTCAATTTTGGAAGCTCAATGCTGGAAAGTCTTTTTTCTGGTGTGTGTTTTCCATCAGTGCCAGGTGGTGGGGGAAGGAGAACGAAGCCCCTCAAGCCTCGAGACTATTCATTAGGGCTGCTTCATTAGGAGAAATGGATCAAGGTTCTAGCAAATAAATAAAGCTATGACTTTTTTCTAGATCACCCCTTTGGTAAGTCTCATCGAGTGGGTTCTCATAGAGCAGTGGTGGCGAACCTATGGCATGCGTGCCAGAGAGGGCACTCCGAGCCGTCTCTGTGGGCACGTGCGCTGAGCCAGGCAGCCTGGAGAGGGGCGCTGAAGCTGCTGTCGCTCTAAGGAAAACGGAGGCTCTCCAAGACTCCCTGTGTGGGGAGGGCGGGCTACTTCCCTCCGCCCTGAGCTCACTGCCCTCCTCTCCCTTCGCTCTGTTGCCCCAAGTTTGTTTCCCTTTTCAGTTTTGCCCGCTCTGCAGCCTTAAGGTCCCTGCTTTTCCCTTCCCCAACTCTCCTGCAGGCTCAGCCAATCAGCATCCAGCAGGCTCCTGGCTTTTTCAGTTGGAATGGCTCAGGGCCCTTCACTGGCTGACCACCAGCCAATCCTGAGCCGCCCTCCTCCTCAGCCATTGTGAGCCTTTGCAGCCCGCCTTTCCCTGAGCAGCTCCCCACTCAGCGCCAGGAGAGGCTTTTCCTCCACAGCACAGGCACAGCTGGGGGGGAGCAGCGCAGCCAGAGACAAGTCCTGCGTGTCTACTCAGAAGTAAGCCCCATTACAGTGGATGAGGCTTACTCCCAGGAAAGAGAGCCTGAGATTAGAGCCTTGGAGCCCGCTCCTGTGCTTGTCTACTCAGAAGCAAGCCCCATTAGTGTCAATGAGGCTTACCCCCAGGAAAGAGTGGCTGGGATTGCAGCCTTGGAGCCTGCTCCTGTGTGTGTCTACTCAGAAGTCAGCCCCATTAGTGTCAATGAGGCTTACCCCCAGGAAAGAGTGGCTGGAATTGCAGCCTTGGAGCCCACTTCTGTGGGTGGTTTTTTTTTTTAAAAAAAATATTTTATTGTTTGAGAAAATGAGCAGTGCCAAGGTCTTGCAGTCACTCCCTCCCTGCCAATATTTCTTTACCCAGCATGTAATTAGTCTGTGGAACTCTTTGCCACAGGAAGCAGTGATGACAACTTGCCTAGATGCCTTTAAGAAGGGATTGGACAAATTTCCAGAGGAAATGTTCATTATGGGTTACAAGTAATAGTAGGTAAAAGTTTTTTTCTCAACTAAAACCTCAGTATTCAGGTTAAATTGCCGTGTTGGCACTTTGCAATAAATAAGTGGGTTTTGGGTTGTGGTTTGGCCACTCGGTCTCTAAAAGGTTTGCCATCACTGTCATAGAGTGTCATTCTAAAAATGGGGTCCTGGTGCCAAAATCTTTGAGAACCACTGCTCTGTTTGCTTATTGTGCAAAGGCCCTCTGTTTACCACTCTTTAAGGATCAGGGCAGTGAACATCGTCCTCCTGTCCCAGGACAGCGCCCAACACAAGCTGAAGCAGAGTCACAGAGCAGAAGAATATGTTTCCGATTCCTCCACTACTCCTTTGCCCCTAAAAATAAACTAGGAACCCAGGCAATAGCAAGGTCTCAAAGAAAAACCTTGACTACAGTTTGCAATGTACACAGCTCGGCTGGGAGTAGCACAGGTCCTGGACTGGGGTCCTTCCCCTCTTTATGATTCACAGACCCCTCCCCAACACAGTACCTACAATGTCCCCAATGACACCCCCTTCACCAGTCTGTCAAACCATCATCACCCCAGTCCTACTAGGTCCCAGTATGAGTTCAAAACATCTCAGTAGCTTTTACTCAGTGGGTTTTCCTTTCCATATGGATGGTAGGGAACAGAATGCCTCAATCTGCATTGGTAATGGTGAACCATCTAACCCAGGGGTCTCCAAACTATGGCCCGGGGGCCAGATCTGGCCTGCCACAGGATTTTATCCACTCTGTAGCAACTTAAAATACTATTTCCCAACCACGTGGTCGGAAAGTTGACGTGTGCAGTTCTGTCTGCCGCCTTCCTTTCCATATGGCCAGAGCGGTGTCAGGCTGGTGACCCGTTTCCAGTCAGCTGGGCCATAAGCTCTAAGACCAGCCAATCGTAAATTTTCACGGTTCGTCTGACCCCTGCCAAGGAAACAAATCAGGTTTCCGCAGGTTGATTTTTTCAACCATGCTGTAAAACGATTGCAGTGAGGAAAGAGTGTCCTTTTCCTCACGTAAACGTTTCATCACAATCCAGGCTTCTGCAACGCTCGGGCTGAGACTGTGTGCCTTGCAGTGCTCCTCTTTGTCCCATCGAAAGCAGACTTCTTGTGGTTCAAGAAAATGAGTGAAATACACAGTGTGGCCCTCGTTCTGAAAAGGTTGCCGAGCCCTGCCCTTGGCATCTGTCCTCTTCTCCTTCACTCCGTTTCCCTCTTCCCTTTCAAGTCCAGGAGCAGCAGAGGTGCCCCCAGGGGAAAGGGTGGGGAGCGGTTGGCCTTGGCCCGCCTCTCTTTGGGCACAATCCTAAGCAGGTCTGCTCAGAAGTATGTCCTCTAGTGTTCAGTGGGACTTACTTCCAGGACAGTGAGGTCAGGATTGCAGCCTTTGTCACCACCCATAAGTATAGTTCCCAGAGCAGGAGCTGGGAAGGTTTGACAGTGACTCCCTACCTAGTGCTGTGTCCTGAGGGCCAGGGTGCTGGAGCGCCTGATAACGGAGGGACTGCTGGACTTGGACACAGCCAGGGAGGTGGGTCTGCCTCTGGGAAGGAGTGTGTAAAAATTACACTCAGAAATTTGGCAAAAACGGCTCAGCTTCTCTTTCCTCTTGCAGTCTTCCAGGCAGCAAAGGGGCCACCCGGGACCAAGACTGTGCGGCCGGTCGGGTGGCCAAACGTGGAGAGCAAAACTCCACCTCGGCTGGGCACCACCAGTAAGTATGCTTATACCGGATGTTCTGGAAATGCTGGGGAGCTAAAGGGAGATTCTCCTCTCCAGCATCTCCATAGGATGGCTAGTGAACACCTTCCTACACACTGAAGTGCCCACACCCCTGGGGAGCCATCTTCTCCCCACATCTATAGGACAGACCTGGTTTCCCAAGAGCCAGGGCTCAGGGTTCGGGGGAGGCTGCCCAAGGGGTGCTCAGAGCCCGGGGAGGACCTCAAGCAATACTGCTGGGTCTCTTTGACCAGGTCTGGCTAAGGAGTCTTTTGGGCGGCAATTCCCTGCTGGAGGGCGCTACCTCTGTCTGTTCCCTGACCAGATTCTCTTCTATCCCCTGCAGGTCCCCCAGGGTGATGAGCTGGGCCTCCTTTTCGTAAAGGAACGGAGGTCGGAGTGCAGACTCCGGAGCGTCAAGGCGCGGTGGCTGCTGCTCGAGCGAAGGAGGGAAACACCCCAGGTGAGGAAAAAAAACACTCCTGCACACACATACGGAAGGAGAGAGTGCACTGAAACGGAATTTCAGTAGAGAATCAGTAGGGAGCCAGAGAGCCTTCCTTTGGGTTCTGTGGAGGTGCTGGAAAGACGAGCATTGGGTGCCTCCTGGAACCAAGTGCCTCACTGGGACCAAGTGCCCAGGTAAGTGACTGAGTGCCCATTCCACCACGCACAGTAGGAAATGTGCTGTAAAGCACATTTGCGAGTCCTCAGCGCTGGCGGAGCGCTGGAGCGAGCCCAGTGTCGGCTCCAAGCCAGGACCCCAAAGGTAGCATTCTTGCAAGTGCGACCTGTTCCACGTGCAGGGCCAGTTAGGCAGGCGGAGCTCAGGGGTGCTAATGTGTGGCTGAGACAGTGGTGTTGGTAGGAGTGTTCAGATTTGCTGGGCACTGGGGAGCATTTTGGGACAAGTTGGGCCTGTAGGAGAGGGAAGGTCTTCACTTGGACCAAAATGAAGCCGGACCGCTGGCACGTAACATGAAAAAGGTGGCAGAGCAGCTTTTCTGCTGAACTCTGGGGGAAAGCCAACAAGAGCCGAGGGGCGGCTGGTTCCGGACTCCTCATCCCTAGGGGTTATGGCAGATAGAGAACAACAAGCAAATGACAGAGTGCGAATTAGGATGGAAGCATGATGGACGTTGACAACCAGGCCAGCAAAATGAGACGCTGTGGGGATCAAGGCACAAATATTTCAGGGACTCCATATACAGGTGCTTTTATGTGAATGCCTGAAGTCTCTGAGCAGAGATGGGAGAGCGGGAATGTTTGGTGGCTGGGGAGAACATTGATACAGTGGGCAGAACGGAAACCTGGTGGAATGCGGAGAACCAGTGACATACAGCCATCCCAGGTTATCAACCCTATGGGAGGGACAGGGAGGAGCGTGATGGAGATGGGGTGGCCATGTATGTCCAAGAAGGGGTAGAATCTAGCAGGGTTGCAATGGAAGGCGGGACTGCCTCCACCACAGAACTACTGTGGGTTAAACTACCAGGCCTGAAGAACGATGTCATAGGGTGTGCGATCGTCCTCTAGACCAAAAACCTGAAGGGGACCTCAGAAAGAGGAAACAGATCAGGGAGGTGTCGAGGAGGGACAGGGGTGTCATCATGGGGGACTTCAATTATCCTCATACCGACTGAGTCAATGCCTGCTCTGGTCACAAAAGAGAGACCCGGTAGCTTGACACACTAACTGGCTGTGCCTTGGAGCAGCTAGTCAGGAAGCCCGCCAGAGAGCCAAGAGATGACTGTGGATTTCATATTGTGCGGTACTCAGGACCTGGTTAGAGCTGTAATGGTTACTGAGCCGTTGGGGAACAGTGGCAGTGCTGCAATCCGTTTTGCCAGGCATGTCAGGGGAAGAGAGCCAAGCAAATCGGACACCAAATCCCAAAGGGAGGGCTTGCCCCAGATGCGGAGGCTGTTGGAAAGAAGTGGAAAGGGAAGGTCCAAAGAGTCCAGTCCCTCCAGAGTGCAGGGAGGCTGTTGAGAATAGCGGTGGTAGAGGCCCAGCAGACGTGTGTACCGCATAGAAAGAAGGGCTCGACTGAGTCCAAGAGGGTGCCGGCACGGCTAATGAGAGTCTGTAAAAGGCAAGGAAGCTTCCTTCCATCAGGGGAAGTCTTGCCCAGAGGAGGAGAATCAACAGGAACAGGAATTGGGACAAAACAAATGTAGGAAGCTGAAACAGGAGGCCAAGAAAGACTCTGAGGAACACCCGGCCAGCAACATGAAGGGGAGGAACAAAACCTCTTCAAGCATCTTAGAAGGAAATCTGCCAGAGAGGCCGTTGGCCCCCTAGATGGCGAGAGAGGAAAGGGACAGATAAAAGAGGACTTGCAGAGAAATGAAGGGCACAATCCTGACAAGTCTCTGGTTAGGGGCACCTCCCATATGAGCAAAGGCTGTGGAGTTTGAGGCTCTTCAGACTAGAAAAGAGGTGCCCGGGGCGGGGGGGACATGATTGAGACATTCCAAATTATGCAGGGGATGGATAGAGTGGACAGAGATGCACTTTTCCCTCTCACAGAACACCAGAACCAGGGGACATCCCTGAAAATTGAGTGTAGTAGTAGTAGTAAACCTTTAATGGCATAAATACATCAATAAATAATAAATTACAAGACAATAATACCATAAAATATGTCACATAAGTGACATGAATTGAAAGAGAAATTTACAAAGAGAAAAAACTGTTATAGTTATAGTCCTGGTTGGACGAACAGTTTTTTTTTTTTCTCTTTGTAAAATTGAGTGTTCGGAGAGTTAGGACCGACAAAAGAAAATATTTCTTTAACCAGCATGTAATTAGTCTGTGGAACTCCTTGCCACAGGATGTGGTGATGCCGTCTGGCCTAGATACCTTGAAAAGGGGATTGGACAGATTTGTGGAGCAAAACTCCATCACAGGTTACAAGACATGATGGGCATGTACAGGCTGAGATTGTCCGGTCGCTCATCATGAGGGCCGAGTAGGAATTTTTTCCGTCCTCTGAATTATCCGTGGATAATTTCATTTCTTTCAGTTCTTTTGCCTGTCCCAGAATGGGGGGGGGGGAGGGATGTTCTGTAAGATTCCTGTTTTTAAAGTTAGTCACTGTGGTGTCTTTGTGGGGGGTGTGAGGGTCAACAGAATACCACATGCAGGGGAGTGGCACCAAGATGCAGGTCTCTTGTGGTCTTGTGTGCTCCTGGAGGCATCTGGTGGGACTCTGGGAGACTCAGAAAGCTGGACTAGATGGGCCCTGGGCCTGATCCAGCAGGGCTCTGCTTCTGAAGGGGGAGGGTAAATATGACACTCAGTAAAGATGGCAAAAATGGCTTCTGTTTCCCCTCGCAGACTTCCGAGCCGGAGAGCAGATGCAGCCTGCTGTGTAAACAACTCTGCGGCCGGTGGGGTGGAGGGACCTGGAAGTGGAAACTCCACCTCGGCTGGGCACCTCCAGTGAGTATTCAAGCACTACTGCCGAGTCTGGCCAAGGCCTCTGTGGGGGGGGGGGCACTTCTCTGTTGGAGGGCACTGCTTCTGTCTCTCTCCTGACCAGTTTCTCTACTATCTCATGCAGGTCCCCCAGGCAGAGGATTTGGGCCTCCTATTTGAAAAGAATAGGAGGTCCAAGTTCTGTGTGAGGAGGGCGGAGGCCAAGTGGCTGGCGCTGGAGAACAGGAGGCGAGCACCCCAGGTGAGAAAGAAAAAGGCCCCCCCCCCCCCCACACACACACACGCACGCAAATGCACACAGAGAGAGAGAGAGAGAGAGAGAGAGAGAGAGTGCACTGAGGCGGAATATCGGGAGGGATCCAGGGAGCCTGCCTCTGGTTCCATGGTGGTGCCATAGGGCAGCTGCTTAAGGAGGCTGTGGGTGGATGAAGGGAAAGTGGAGCTGAAGAAGAGAGGAAGGATCATGGAAAGTCTGAGGGCATGGAGGGGGTGTCACCTCTCTGAGGGGCTCCATCCCGGATGGTGGGCTCTGGGGGGGTGTCAAGTTGAGTGTGCCTGTCTCCTGGTTCCGGCCCTGCCCTGCCCTGGGTGCCGGGAGAAGTGCAGGGACTTGTGGGTTGCTGAGCGAAAACAGCTGAATCTTGAAGGGGTCTTGTTCCCTCACCCCCTGTACAAAGTCCTTCTAACAGGAGCTCTGTCTCTGTTTCTTCACAGGCTGCTCCGACTGGGGCTGGGAGGAGGTGAGTTCCTGCGAGGACCCAGCCTGGCCGGGGCCACCCTGTACTGACCTGTGGGGATTGGAGCTCAGTTCCAACACCCTGGGATGCGGTCTGGTGTCCGGATGCCTGTGGCAGGGTTGCAAGTGGGCCCCCCTCGGGTCCTCCATATGGAACAGCTTCGCCACTGAGACCTGGAATGCCACCGTCTATGAGGGACCCCTCCCGGAAGCGCCTGCTTGCTCCACAGACCCAGCCGCCTCCGTCGCTGACCCAGTGACGAGGACTGGAAAGACGGCAGGCAAGGTCCTACCACAGAGAATCTGTGAGCTGGTCGCAGAGCCTCAGGCCCTCATGGAACCCTCGTAGGGTTCTCATTGTGTGTTAGGGAGGGTGATCAGAGGATGAGAAAGGCAGGGAGGGAGCCACAGAGTCTGGGTCACCTTGATGTCTGTTGCCTGCTTTGGACTTGCAGGCCTGGGTGGACGAGAAGTTTTCCCCAGAGTTGCTGGAGAGCAAGTCTGAAGTTGTCAGTAATATTGAATGAAACAACAGACTAAATCAAGAGAGATGATTTTAACAACTAGGTGAAATCCATGTCCTGGAAATAACTTTGTTTTCTCTTGAAGACGGAGAAATCTTTCCACCTGTCCTGGAGAAGGAGAAGACCCGGGCAGAGGGGAAGCCGTCTCTCCTGTCTCTGGAAGGCTTGCCTTTGCAAAAGAGTGAGTGGCGGGGGGAAGGAAGGGGATTCCTGGTCTCTGAATCCGACTCTGCTTGCTCCACAGACCCAGCCGCCTCCCTCGCTGACCCAGTGACGAGGACTGAAAAGATGGCAGACAAGGTCCCACCACAGAGAATTCGTGAGCTAGTCGCAGCGTCTCAGGCCCTCATGGATTTGCTGGTTTTGGACGGAAGCCGGATCTGAACTTCGTCCGCAAGAGGATGGAGATCCAGGAGGCAGCCAAGGAACCTGTAACGCAAAAGCACAAACTGCGTATTGACGTTGCAACACCTTTACACCTGGCGAGGAGGAATCTGAAGGTGGAGAACACAGAGCCTCATGGGAACTTTGTGTGGAGGGCAAACTCTTGAATGACCCAAGAGCCTAGCAATGGAACTGGACAAAGAGTTGTACAGCCCAAAAAACCATCTGGTAGAGTGGAACCAGATGCCCTCCAACACAGCCCTTGGGCAGACCCTGGTCAAAGGGACCCGGCAGTATTGCTTAAGGTCCTTCCCTGGCACTGAGCATCCCTCAGTCAGCCTCCCCTGAACCCAGAAGGCTCCCTGAACCCTGGCTCTTGGGAAACCAGGTCTCTCCTTTAGATATGTGGAGAAGATTGCGGATCAGGGACGTGAGCACCTCTGTGTATGGGAAAGTGTTCCTTTCCTGTTCTATGGAGATGCTGGAGAGAAGAGTCTTCCTGTCTGTCTTCAGCTTTTCCCACCCATTTCCATAACATCAGGCATCAGCATACTCACTGGTGGTGCCCAGCCAAGGTGGAGTGACGATTTCCACATTCTTCCACCTGGTTAGCCCCAGAGTCTTTTGCACAGGGGGCCGCATTTGCTCTGCTCCCAGGAAGTCTGCAAGAGCAAACAGGAGTTGAGCCACTTTTGCTGTATTGATCGAGTATGAATTTGACCACCCCTTTCCAGAGGCAGAGTCACAAATTCCTCCTTCCTCCCCCTGGCTGGCAAGAGAACCTCCGAGATCCCTTCTGAAGCAATGACCAGTTGACACCATGAAGACGCGGAGGCCAGGGTGTCAGGTTGAGTGCAGGGAGCAAACTTCTTATACTAGCAGCTCTCTGGCCTTTTATTCACACCCTCCCAGAAAACAATACAGAACAAAACTTGGCTTACTTTCGGCCACTGATAAAACACTCTTTCTCAAGCAACAACACATTCCTCACTTCTGAGCACTAACTCTTAGCTAAAAAGCCATAGCTCATCCCTGTTTTCCTGCACTGGGCCTCACGCTCACAAAGCCCATACCAAGGTTTGCCTCGGAAGGGGCGGGCGTGCCCGCCAGTTGTTGCCAAGTCTTGCCTAAAGCTCTGAAGCCCAGTGCTTCTACACTGCTATACTACATCCCTTCATTTCCAGATGTTTCCCTTCAGGGTGGGGTCATCCTTCTTTTTGCTGCAGAGCTCACATGCCTTCCAAGCTTCCTGCGGGAGCAGTGGCAAATCAGCCAGGCTGTTATTGAGTCTTGGCAGCTGAGGACCTCCACACTTCTCCACTATCTCCTGGCAGCTTATCACAGGGACTCCCCATGGCCCTGTTCTCTAACAAGGGCCACTCTGCAGATTCAGTCCCCCATCTAAGCCGTGACAAGAGTTACTCCCACTTAGCTCCTTCAGGCAGGGCAACAGCTCAACCTCCAGACCACACCTCCTGCCATGGAAAATTTGAGGGTATGGAACAGGAGAGAGGACTCCTGGGACAACGAGACCCAGCATTCTTGCTTGAGGGCAGTGTCTGGCACAGACTACCTCTTTGCCACCCTCTCCCGTACCCTGAAAGCTGGATATTCAGCCAGGGGCCTCGGTCACTGGTTCTTGGGAAACCAAGACTTTCTTTTAGCTGTGAGGAGAACACTGCCTCCCCCAGCGGCACTGTCGTCTTCTCCTGTCCAGGAAAGGGTTTGCAGCCCGCCCCTTTGAGAGCTCTTGGATGCTGGAGAAGAGAATCTTTGAGTAGAGGACACCCCACATGATGACTATCCTGTTCCACACTCGCTTGTCCATTGCTCACAGTTGTGCAATCGCCCATAGCGCACGTGGTCATGCACACTGTTCCCCCACACCTAATTTGAGGCCATGCATCCCAAAGTAATGATTTTGTGCCTCTGTGAGGACAGGCAAATGGATGGTGAATAGCAGAGCACGCAGGGGGCTTGCTGAAGACCGCCCAGTGCCTGAGGTGGTATGCAAAATGATGCCCCCTTACCCTATAGCATAGCAGACTCAGCGGTGGTGCCCACCGAGGTGGAGAAAAGAACCCTAGGTTCCCCCACCAGACCAGCTGCACTCTGATGACCCACCTGGCTTTCGGTTTTTGGGGTCTGGAACACTGGCAGAGGAAACAGATGTTTAGCCTTCTTTGCCCTCTTGATCAAACATAGCATCCCGCCCTTCCCAGGTGCAGACTGGCCCCTGGCACTCTCTCAGTCCTCAAGACTCGCCAGGAGGCTACTCTCGCTGACATCGAAAGTTCCAGTGGAGCATGGGTGTTGCCTGAGAAACTGGTATTGATGTGATGTGTCAAGGGTTGGTCATGCCCACTGGGCCCTCTGATACACAGGGACCTTCACCCTGTGCCTTACCTGGAGGAGCCAGCCTCTGGTGAGCTGCTGACAGAGAAGCCCACGCATACATCTCCATCACATCAGCGGTAGTGCCCAAGAGAGTTGGAGGAACAGAAGTCTGGTTTGCTCACCCAGCTGCCACACTTGCTTAGGCCCAGGGGGCTCAGGAATTTTCTTGGCCTGAAATGCTGTGAAAGGAAACAGAAGTTTAGACTTCTTTGCCCTCTTGATCAAATGTAGCATTCCCCCGCCCCCCTCCCCAGCCAGATGCAAGATGGTCCCTGGCTCTCTTAGGAACTCCATATCTTCCTCACCTCACTCATTTCTCTTCGCACCGCAGTTCGGAGCCACCTGCCCTCCATCCTCCTCTTCCTCTGATGCATTCTGAATAGGTCCAAGTCCTCGCCCTCCTCATTTTCCTTCCTGCCCCAACTCTGAGCCACCTCTCCTCCATCCTCCTCTCCTTGAACTTCTACCTCTGTGGCATCCTGAACAGGACCAACTCCTGGCCCTCTCTGAGCCACCTGGCCTCCGTTCTCTTCTCGTTGACCTTCTACCTTGGATGCGTCCTGAACAGACCCAAGTCCTCGCCGGCCCCTTTGGGAGGAGACACCACAGGCATCAAGTCCAGCACTGTCCTCCTTTCTTCCCACTTCCTGGGTGACTTTCCTCCCACTTGGTGTCTCTGCTGCTGTAGTTTGGGGTTTTTCAAGATGGCCACTGGAAGCTGGCTGCAGATGCCGACCTCTCCGTTCCACTGGCCATTTCTGCTCTGCGCAATCAGATGCTCTCTCTCATTTACATGGGTTATGGGTTATTTTTATTGGTTATATAGGGGACCCTTTTGTCAGCTGGGGCAGTGTCACTCAGAGAGTGGAAAATTTTGGAGTCCTCCATTTAATTAATTAATTAATTGAATGTTTTCTTTGTGTTACTGTGATTTAAAACAATGTGATTATATTTTTTTTAAAACACACCATGTATGATGTTAATTTTCAATGAATAAAATGAAGAATATGGAACTTGAAGGACCCTTCTGTTGAGTATCACGAATAGATGTCTGCAGGTTGCATACATAATGAGAATTCTTCTGAGTAGTTGCATTATTCTCCAGCATGCATGTGCTGTTAATGTTAATATTGGGGAGAACATCAACATGGTCCTGTGTTTTGCAGCTGCAGAGGTTTCCCACATAGAGCTGCCAAAGGGGCACAGCGCAGCGCTGAAAAGCAGCACAACAGCACAAAAGGCTAGATTTGCAGCAGTAGACATAGGAAGAGCCCTGCTGGATCGGTGCAGAGACACCAGCTTGGAAAGCACTGAGACCACCCAATAATAGGCATGAACAGTTCACATCCGAGCATTGGTAAAGCCCTGCTGGATTGGTCCACAGACACCAGCATTGGAAAGCACCTAGACTGAGAGCAACACGGATCTGTGTGGATGGTTCACTGAAGAGCAGAGGGACAAGTCCAGCAGGATCAGTCCAAGGCCCATCTAGTCCAGCGGTAGACATAAGACAGAGGAAGAGTCCTGCTAGATGACTCCAGCATGGAAAAGCACTGAATGTCCAGAGACACCAGCATGGAAAGCACTGCTCCATCTTGCCTCTACCCGCTTCCCAAGAAAGGAAATACAGGTTTCTTTCCTCCTGCTTACAGAATGGGTGATGCTTTCTGTTGAACTCCAGCAACCCTCTGGTGCCAGGAAGTAAAAAAGGATGCTACTTTATTAGCCTAATAAAAAACAATCAAGACACCATACAGAACGTTGCCCCACATGCTCACACGGTCACTGTGATGCAGTCTGGTGAAGGCCATGGGCCCAAGCAAAAACAAGTCATTTAAACAGAGCAAGTGTTTAGCAGTTTAATGGACAAAATGTTGAAATGTTTATGTTTATGGATGTTTATAGTTAAATTAGTTTGAAGCAGAATGTTATTCACTTCACAAACAAATATGCTTAGCATTTCACAAAGACTCACAAAAAATCCATGTTGCTGTCTCTCAGTCTGAAGAGGCCTGAAATAGCAATTGCAAGCAGGCTGTAAATCATTTGTCATACTAGCAATGACACCAGATAATGATTCAAGCTTCAAAGCACTAAGAAGCTGGAATTTCCAGCTGTCGAGTTTAATTGGTAAAATGATAAATGAAACTAAACTGAACAGATTAGTTCCCTTTTGAATCAAAAATATACTCCCTTTTGCTTGAAACACAGAGTTGCTGAGAAGCACCCCAAGTCATCTCAAGCCTTTGAAAAGGGAAAAGAAGCATTTTACATTTTAAAATATAATTCAAACAGGCTTTCCTTTTGAACCAAATGCAGTTTGGTAAACACAGGGAAAGGCTGTTTTAGAACAAAGTTTCATAGATAATGCTTGCTTGTTTGCAAATACTGTTCAATGCTTTAAGTGTAATCAACATATAAATTAGCTATTAGAGTAAAGCCTGATGTTATTGAAAGTTAAAGGAAAGCGCCCTACAGGTAGACCACAGCTTCGATACAAGGACATCTGCAAGAGGGATCTGAAGGCCTTAGGGATGGACCTCAACAAGTGGGAAACCCTGGCCTCTGAGCGGCCCGCTTGGAGGCAGGCTGTGCAGCATGGCCTTTCCCAGTTTGAAGAGACACTTTGCCAACAGTCTGAGGCTAAGAGGCAAAGAAGGAAGGCCCATAGCCAGGGAGACAGACCAGGGACAGACTGCACTTGCTCCCGGTGTGGAAGGGATTGTCACTCCGGTATTGGCCTTTTCAGCCACACTACACGCTGTGCCAGAACCACCTTTCAGAGCGCGATACCATAGCCTTTTGAGACTGAAGGTTGCCAATACAATTGAAAGTTAAATAATAGTATAGAAATACACAGAAAAGGAAAATTATTGAGTTTTACTTAAAGCCATAAGCTTGTCAGATGCAACCTTGGCAGAAGTAATATGTCTTGCAGATATGGAATACGGGAGCTATATCCCTGTAAGAGGCAGATGTCTGGTTGAAGCTAATTAAGAGAGTCTAAGACAGTGATGGCAAACCTTTTAGAGACCGAGTGCCCAAACCGCAACCCAAAACCCACTTTTTTATCACAAAGTGCCAACACGGTAATTTAACCTGAATACTGAGGTTTTAGTTTAAAAAATCAACTCATACATTAACATCTTTTACCTACTATTACTTGTAACCCATAATGAACTTTTCCTCTGGAAATTTGTCCAATCCCTTCTTAAAGGCATCTAGGCAAGTTGTCATCACTGCTTCCTGTGGCAAAGAGTTCCACAGACTAATTACATGCTGGGTAAAGAAATATTGGCAGGGAGGGGGTGGCTGCAAGACCTTGCCACTGCTCATTTTCTCAAACAATAAAATATATATATTTTTTTAAACCCCACCCACAGAAGTGGGCTCCAAAGTTGCAACCCCAACCACTCTTTCCTGGGAGTAAGCCTCATCCACTGTAATGGGGTTTACTTCTGAGTAGACACGCACAGGAGCAGGCTGCAAGGCTGCAAGGCCAGCCACCCTTTCCTGGGAGTAAGATCCACTGTAATGGGGCTTACTTCTGAGTAGACATGCAGGACTTGTCTCTGGCTGCGCTGCTCACCCCCAGCTGCGCCAGTGCTGTGGAGGAAAAGCCTCTCCTGGTGCTGAGAGGGCTTACTACATCAGGGCTTACTCTCGAACAGACCTGCGCGGGCTCCCACTGGCTCCAAGGCTGCCTTCCCAGGCACCCTTTCCTGGGAGTAAGCTTCATCCACTGTAATGGGGCTTACTACTGAGTAGACACACAGGATGTCTCCTCAGCTGTGGAGGAAAAGCCTCTCCTGGCGCTGAGTGGGGAGCTGCTCAGGGAAAGGCGGGCTGCAAAGGCTCACAATGGCTGAGGAGGAGGGCGGCTCAGGATTGGCTGGTGGTCAGCCAGTGAAGGGCCCTGAGCCATTCCAGCAGAAAAAGCCAGGAGCCTGCTGGATGCTGATTGGCTGAGCCTGCTGGAGAGTTGGGGAAGGGAAAAGCAGGGACCTTAAGGCTGCAGAGCGGGCAAAGTTGAAAAGGGAAGCAGAGGCAGGCAGGTGGGGGCGGCAACAGAGCGAAGGGAGAGGAGGGCAGTGAGCTCAGGGGCGGAGGGAAGTAGCCCGCCCTGCCCACACAGGGAGTCTTGGAGAGCCTCCGTTTTCCTTAGAGTGACAGCAGCTTCAGCGCCCCTCTCCAGGCTGCCTGGCTCAGCGCACGTGCCCACAGAGACGGCTCCGAGTGCCCTCTCTGGCACGCGTGCCATAGGTTCACCAACACTGGTCTAAGAAATGTTGTATTCCTTGCAGGTAAGAACTCTGTATATTTTTGTAGACTCAAGGTGACAGAATGAATTGGAACTAGAAAGAACTGCAACTGAAAAAGAGAGACAGATAAGGAGAATTCAGGATACACTTGCACCGTTAATTAGGAAGAGTTATAGCAGATAACTAAGATAAAACTAAGATAAACTAAGATAAAATCAAATGCAATTAAATAAATTACAAGTTTACAATAAGTAGAAGTTTAAACATTTATTTCAAATAAGAAGCAGCCTCCTAACCCTGTGTTGGAAAAAAAGCTCCCCAAACACCCCAAAGGCTGCCATCCTCTCCACACTTAAGAACATAAGAACAGCCCCACTGGATCAAGCCATAGGCCCATCTAGTCCAGCTTCCTGTATCTCACAGCGGCCCACCAAATGCCCCAGGGAGCACACCAGATAACAAGAGACCTCATCCTGGTGCCCTCCCTTGCATCTGGCATTCTGACATAGTCCATTTCTAAAATCAGGAGGTTGCACATACCCATCATGGCTTGTAACCCATAATGGATTTTTTCTCCAGAAACTTGTCCAATCCCCTTTTAAAGGCATCCAGGTCAGATGCCATCGCCACATCCTGTGGCAAGGAGTTCCACAGACCAACCACACGCTGAGTAAAGAAATATTTTCTTTTGTCTGTTCTAACTCTCCCAACACTCAATTTGAGTGGATGTCCCCTGGTTCTGGTGTTATGTGAGAGTGTAAAGAGCATCTCTCTATCCACTCTGTCCATCCCCTGCATAATTTTGTATGTCTCAACCATGTCCCCCCTCAGGAGTCTCTTTTCTAGGCTGAAGAGGGCCAAACGCCGTAGCCTTTCCTCATAAGGAAGGTGCCCCAGTACAGTAATCATCTTAGTTGCCCTCTTTTGCACCTTTTCCATTTCCACTCTGTCTTTTTTGAGATGTGGCGACCAGAACTGGACACAATACTCCAGGTGTGGCCTTACCATCCATTTGTACAATGGCATTATATTAGCCATTTTGTTCTCAATACCTTTTCTAATGATCCCAAGCATAGAATTGGCCTTCTTCACTGCCGCCGCACACTGGGTCGACACTTTCATCGACCTGTCCACCCCCCCCCCCAAGATCTCTCTCCTGATCTGTCACAGACAGCTCAGAACCCATCAGCCTATATGTGAAGATTTGATTTCTTGCCCCAGTGTGCATGATCTTACACTTACTTTCATTGAAATGCATCTGCCATTTTGCGGCCCATTCTGCCAGTCTGGAGAGATCCTTCTGGAGCTCCTCACAATCACTTCTGGTCTTCACCACTCGGAAAAGTTTGGTGTCGTCTGCAAACTTTGCCACCTCACTGCTCAACCCTGTCTCCAGGTCATTTATGAAGAGGTTGAAAAGCACTGGTCCCAGGACAGATCCTTGGGGCACACCGCTTTTCACCTCTCTCCATTGTGAAAATTGCCCATTGACACCCACTCTCTGTTTCCTGGTCTTCAACCAGTTCTCAATCCACGAGAGGACCTGTCCTCTAATTCCCTGACTGTGGAGTTTTTTCAGTAGCCTTTGGTGAGGGACCATGTCAAACACCTTCTGAAAGTCCAGATATATAATGTCTACAGGTTCTCCCACATCCACATGCCTGTTGTCCTTTTCAAAGAATTCTGTAAGGTTCGTGAGGCAAGACTTACCCTTACAGAAGCCATGCTGATTCTCCCTCAGCAAGGCCTGTTCGTCTATGTGTTTTGAGTTTCTATCTTTGATGAGGCATTCCACCATCTTACCTGGTATAGATGTTAGGCTGACCGGCCTATAGTTTCCCAGGTCTCCCCTCTTTCCCTTTTTAAGGATCGGTGTGACATTCGCTATCCTCCAATCTTCTGGCACCGTGGCCGTTTTGAGGGACAAGTTGCATATCTTAGTCAAGAGATCAGCAACTTCCTTCTTCAATTCCTTAATAACTCTTGGGTGGATGCCATCAGGCATTGACTTATTGATCTTTAATTTATCAATGAGGTCTGAAACATCTTCTCTTTTAACCTCTACCTGACTTAATACCTTGGTCAGGAGGGGCCGTTCGGGCAGCAGTATCTGCCCGAGGTCTTCTGCCGTGAAGACAGATGCAAAGAACTCATTTAATTTATCCGCCATCTCTGCCACTTATCCAGGAGCAAGCCCCACTGACTATCAACGTTAAAAGCACATATTTACCTATGAAAAGTACATATCTGTGATGTTTTCCCAAATGCAGTTGCATCATATGGTAGCATCAAGTCTAAAATATTAAAAATAAAATACACACTGAAATTGGCTCATGACCCACCTAGTGGGTCCCGACCCACAGTTTGAGAAATGGCATTCAGTCACTAGATGGGGTGAATAATGGAATCTAGTGGAATGAAATTATAATTATTTCACAGCACGAAGGCAAGAAATGGGATTTTGGTGCTTTTTCTCCTTGTTACAAGGCATTTAAAGGTGGACCCTGGTAGCAGTGGTGAGTCAAATCAGTGGATACCAAATCAGTGGATGTCGAGGTCCCATCCCAGATGGATGACAAACTGGTTCCCTGCCCAGAAGGGCTTAGGAAATGAATTCATCTGAACTACTCTGGGTGCAGTGAAATGGAACAGGAGTGATAACTCTGGGGGAAGTGCCGCCCCCCCAGCTAGCAATAAAGGGAGGGGTTTGTTACTGAAGAAGGGGTTGTGGGGGATGCAAAGGAGCACATCTGCTGTTCTATGTGTACCTGGGAGATGGCGCTGTTGTGCTGTGCCTGTTCTAGCCGTGGCCCAGTCCTCTTCCTTCTGCAAGGGGTGTGTTTGGGAACTGAGCATATCTGAGAGTGCTGTGTGCAAAGTCTCATTGAGCTTCCCCCCAATCAATCAATCCGGTTTATTCCTTAAAACCGTAGGTCATCACAATACATCAGAATACATCAGCATAAAAACAACAGAAAATATAAGCAGTAATAACAGTTTTCTTCCTTAAGATTTCTGGAGTTTTGCACGGATCTTCTTTGCTGCTATAGCAAGCTTTGCTACTTGGTAGGTGATGGTAATATCTGTACCCGCAAGCAAATTACATAACTGAACTCGCAAGGGTCTATCATACAATAATCTAAGTGTGAAGTGAAGCTGGCTCCCATTTTGCCTGCATCAGCACTAAACTGTATGGCTAATGCTCACCAACCGTGGTGTTTTCTTTTTTGTTATCCCCTGCACTCTGTTTGGGGCAGTTCCCACCTGAGGCTGGTCCACTAGAGTGAGCTGGTTTTAGGTGTTCCTCAGACATGCCCTCCCCACATGTTATTCTACAGGCATCCCTGCTGTACTATAACTAGGGCAGGTTTCCCTTCATTGTGCTGCTTTCCTGAGGCTGCATTCTCATTGGCTAGCTGGGACCATGGGCACCCACTACTTCGGGAAGCTGCAAGTCAGCAAGGAAGAAGGCGCTGAGATTTTTCTTCCTAGAGTCTTCTGCCACCTCATCTCCAGCAGGAAATCCCTGTGTTGCAGACTGTGAAATGATTTAATGGTCATGCCTGATTTTGGTATTATTTTTTGCCTTTCGGACTAGTGATTTGAAACTCTCTTGATCTTGCCCTTGAGCACGCAGCCACTGCCTTCACACACAGGGCAGGCTCTCTATATTTATATGGCCGACTGGTCACGCATTGTGCATGTATGTATGTTTGTATATATGGAAATTGAGGTATTCACAAGGTGTTTTAAAACAGGAAAATAAATGTTTTTCAAACATCTTAAATGACTTTGCAGATTGTGGGTCTCAAAGCTCTCCCTTAGCTGGTGAGGAGGGCAGTATTCCATGCACCTAGACAGCTAGCATATCAGACCACAAGATCTATCTAGTCAGTACCTGATTTCCCCTCATTTGCCTGCCACATGTAGGTCATCTTCCTTTCCCACTGTTGCGCTCTTGCAACAGAGGGGAATGCTACTTCTGAAGTTGGAGACAGCACGTAACCATTGTGATAGACTTCTCCTCCACGAATTCGTCCAATGCCCTTCAGTCTTTCAGGCTGATGGCCATCGCCAACTCCTTGCTCTTGTGGAAGAGAATTCTACAGACTCTAATGATGTGCTGTGTGATGGTAAGGTGATAATGGGAACCACCTATTCCTCAGTCCTTGTCTATTGCTGTGGCTCTCGCTTCACACTTTCTCTCTGCTACCTAGTAATCCACTGGTGCTATCTGGCCTTGCATTCTCCTTGTTGAAACAAGGACAAATCATTTTCATTGAGTCATAGGAGGAAGGTGAGCTCTCACCTACAGTACATATGTTTCTGAGGCTCATGTGGATTATCCCTGGTTCTGGTATTGTGAGAGAGGGAAAAGAACATCCCTCTTTTGGGGAATGGATCCCTCTCCATCTCTTGCCATCATTTGCGTCATTTTGTATGTCTCAATCATGTCCCCACTGGGGGGCCATTTGTCTAAAGAGCCCCAAACACTGTAGCCTTTCCTCATAAAGGTGGTGCCCCAGCCCAGTAATCATTTTGGTCGCTCTCTTTGACACCTTTTCTAGTTCCACTATGACCTTTTTTGAGATGTGTCAACCAGAACGGGACACAATACCCCAGATGTGGCTTACCATCCTTTTCTTACAATAGCATTAGAATAACAATAATAACTGACCACTTTATTCTCCATCCCCTTCTTAATTATCCTGAGCATGGAACTGACCTTCTCCACTGCCGCTGCATGCTGGGTCAACACTGTTATTGAGCTGCCTAGCAGCACCCCAAGAACCCTTTCCTGATCCTTCACAGACAGCTCAGAACCCACAGTTTCTCAAACTGTGGGGCACGACCCACTTGGTGGCTTGCAACCTGATTGTGGGTGGGTCACGAAGCTGCAACTGACAAGCCGAGGGCAGACAAGCAAAATGCATCGAGCCCTACGGAGAGTGAAACTGAGCTATACTGCGCATTTACTTGTGAGTAGATCAGCGTGCCTGGGTCCATTGCAGAGGACAGGCAGAGAGGAATCCACTGCCACCAGAATAGTCCCAATCCAAAAAACACAGCCACCCAAAAACCCCAGAGAAGGAAGTCCCTCCCTCCATGCTGATGAATACATTGAGCCCTATGAAAAGCAAAACCAAGCTACACATTCACATAAGAACATAAGAACATAAGAACAGCCCCACTGGATCAGGCCATAGGCCCATCTAGTCCAGCTTCCTGTATCTCACAGCGGCCCACCAAATGCCCCAGGGAGCACACCAGATAACAAGAGACCTCATCCTGGTGCCCTCCCTTGCATCTGGCATTCTGACATAACCCATTTCTAAAATCAGGAGGTTGCGCATACACATCATGGCTTGTACCCCGTAATGGATTTTTCCGCCAGTAACTTGTCCAATCCCCTTTTAAAGGCGTCTAGGCTAGACGCCAGCACCACATCCTGTGGCAAGGAGTTCCACAGACCGACCACACGCTGAGTAAAGAAATATTTTCTTTTGTCTGTCCTAACCCGCCCAACACTCAATTTGAGTGGATGTCCCCTGGTTCTGGTATTATGTGAGAGTGTAAAGAGCATCTCCCTATCCACTCTGTCCATCCCCTGCATAATTTTGTATGTCTCAATCATGTCCCCCCTCAGGCGTCTCTTTTCTAGGCTGAAGAGGCCCAAACGCTGTAGCCTTTCCTCATAAGGAAGGTGCCCCAGCCCCGTAATCATCTTAGTCGCTCTCTTTTGCACCTTTTCCATTTCCACTATGTCTTTTTTGAGATGCGGCGACCAGAACTGGACACAATACTCCAGGTGTGGCCTTACCATAGATTTGTACAATGGCATTATAATACTAGCCGTTTTGTTCTCAATACCCTTCCTAATGATCCCAAGCATAGAATTGGCCTTCTTCACTGCCGCCGCACATTGGGTCGACACTTTCATCGACCTGTCCACCACCACCCCAAGATCTCTTACTCCTTGGTCTTACTTGGTCTTACTCCTTGTGAGTAAGCAAACGTGTCACTGGCTCCTGTGGAAGGTCAGGCGAAGAGGAGTGCAAGGTGTTGGTTCAGGCAAAAGCACTTCCTGCCTGATGATGTCACTTCTGGGCATAACACCACTTCCAGGCTAATGACATCACTTCCAGTGGGTCCCGGGCACACTGTCACTCTGAAAAGTGGGTCCCAGTGCTAAAGGTTTAAGAATCGCTTCATTAGTCTATAGGGGAAGTTATGATGTTTTCTCCCAATGGGCATGACTTTCTTCTTAATGACATGGAAATGCATCTGCCATTCTGCTGCCCATTCTCCCAGTCTGGAGAGACCCTTCTGGAGCTCTTCACAGTCCCTTCTGGTCTTCACCACCCAGATACATTCAGTGTCATCCACAGACTTGGCCACCTCACTGCTTATCCCTGTCTCCAGGTCCTTTCTGAACAGGTTCCAAAGCACCGGTCCCAGGACAGATCCCTGGGGCACACTGCTTTTCACCTCTCTCCACTGTGAAAACAGCCGATTGACACCCACTCTCTGCTTCCTGGTCCTCAACCAGTTCTTCATCCATAAGAGGGCCTGCCCTCTTATTCCCTATGGAGTTTGCTCAGCAGCCTTTGGTGAGGGACGGTATGTGTTCTGAAAGTCCAGATATATACTCTCCATGGGTTTGCCTGCTTCCACGTTTTCCGGAAGCCCACAAAACGTCTGACGTCTTTCCCACACAGCCCTCAAGAAGCACACAAGGCAGAGGCTTTGGAAGAAAAGGTCACTTTATTGAATCAAACAACTAAACTTGGGGAGAAACACTCCCACAGGCGTGCGGGTCCTGGCTGGGGGAAACGGCTCCTTCCGACCAGACCCGCACGCTCCCTGCCAACCTGTAAAGTGACCAACTTAACCTAAAACAACAACCCTCCGCTCATAACAGTCTGGGGTAGGCGAAAAAACTGCCAACCTTTGGTGCCAATCAGGTTAGCAGCCAAAAATTCCTACCCGGCCCTAACAAGCGACCAGCTAGTCTCAGACTGGATGTCGGGCAGGTGGGTGGACGGGGTTGGCTGGCCAAGTGGCAACTGCTGGGCATCCCAGCCCCCAGTCCGGCCCTGCCATTTCAAGGGCTCGATCAGTTGTGGCTGTGCTCTGATCAACAGCTCGTTTTAAAGTCCAAGAGAAGTTTTTGAGGAGATCTTTTCCATTCCTTCCTTGCCCTCCTTGCCTGTCCCTTCAACCTTCCCTGTTCTCAGCCTTCCTCCAGCAGCACCTGCCCCAGATTACCAGGTGTTACTCTCTGGACTAAGGCTCCAGACTGAGTGGCGGTTTTTGTGTCTCGGTGCCTCTCTGAGATTGTGGAGGTGCTGAGAGAAGAGGGCAGTGTGGAGAGAGGCTGGGAGCTGAGGAGTGGAGAGGATTTGCAGCTGCTGGCAGAGGAGCATGCCTTTCAGTAGGCCACCCCCGCAGGTCTGTGCTGCCGGCGAGCCTCCGAGGGCCTTGGGTCCAGAGCGTGGTGAGCTCTGACTGGGCCCTGTGCTAGGGTGGCGATGGGGGCGATCGTGCTCCTGTCTCCCTGACTGAGCAGCCGACCATCTTGGCGCAGCAGGGAGGGTGCTTGGCGAACGCTCATCTTCCCAGTATTTTGGATGCAGTGCTGGAGCCCGAGGGAACAGGACGGGCATCCAGGGAGGAAGGCGGGCGGCGTTCAACTGCTACGGAACAAGCAGGGAAGGGCTCTTAACGGAAGAGAACCTCCAGCAGAGCTTGCAGAAGGACCAGATTCGTGAACTGCTCAAGGAAGCACTGGAGAAGTTGGAGACAACTCACAGAGAGGCACCCAAGAAGGGCAGCAAGTCTTTCAAGTCTCTGAAGGGCAGAGGCCTGAAAGCCTGCAGTTTCCTCCCTCTGTGTAAGAGGAAGCCTCGTCAGCAATGATTTCAAGTCTTGCCACCCTTCTCGGGTGCCTCCTTCCGAGTTGTCCCAACTCCTTGGTTTGATCCTCATCCTAAAATGCTTCCTTGACCAGTTCACTAATCTGGTCCTTCTGCAAGCTCTGCAGGAGGTTCCCTATAGATGCCCTCCCCTGTTTGTTCTAGAGCAGTGGAACACCCCTCGCCCTCCTCCTGGGGTGCCCTTCCTGCTACCTCAGGCTCCAGCACTGCATCCCAATGGTGGGAAAATAAAGGTTCGCCAAGCACCCTCCCTGCTGCTCTAAGACGGTCGGCAGGTCAGTCAGGGAGACAGGAGCGCAAGCACCCCTCCAAACCCCTCCACCACCCTAGTGCAGGGAGTGGTCAGAGCTCACCACGCTCTGGACGCCAAGCTGCTTGGACCCTGGCTGCCGGCATGCACTTGTGGCGCCGGACTACGTGGAGGCGTGCTCCTCCGCCAACAACCACAAATCCTCTCTGCCCCTCGGCTCCCGGCCTCTCTCCACTCCACCCTCTTCCCTCCGCTACCCGCAATCTTGGGGAGGGACCAAGGCACACCAACTGCTGCTCAGTCCGCTCAGCTACAGGGCCCTACGCTGGAATGGCTGTGGCCTCCTCCATGCCTCAACAGTCCTACTTCCGAAGAACAGAAGGATCTCTATAAAACTTCTCTTTGACTTAAAAAAGGGCTGTGGTTCAGAGCACGGCCAACAACTGACGGAGCTCCTGAATAGGCGGGGCCGGACTAGGGGACTAGCTCCGGAATAGGCAGGGCCCCCCTCCTTCCATGGGGAGGAGTCACATTGGACTGGGAGGGGCATACCCAAGGGTCTTGACTGGGAGGGTCTTGACCCCCATACAATCCACCCCCCCCCAGGGACCGAGGGAACCCAAGTTTCAGAAACCTGTGGGCAGAACCCTCAGTGTCATCCTCCTCAGCTTCTGACACAGGTCCTCGATGTCATCTGGTGCTCTGCCATCGTTGGGCTTCTTCTTCTTGGGTGATGGTACAACCTTTGGGAACAGGGACAAGGAGTTTGGTTCACTGTGGAGGAACTCTTGGGATTTCAACAGCTTGTCTCTACTTGCTTGATCCAACTTACTGTGGGATCCCATGGCCAGGAGGTGCCACCCCAGTAACTGGGGTGTGATGTGATGGGGAAGAGCTTTACGGGGATTGATATTAAGGGGACAAAGAAATGGGTGGAGGAGTCCTGCTGCTGCCTCTGCCGGTTCGCTCCCTTCTCTGCTTCAGGCACATAACCCCTTGGAAGAGCGACCTTTCCTGGGAACATTCCCTACCCCATCCTCAGAACACCCCAGAACTACTTGGACTAGACTTGGATTTCTGAGCCTGGAACGACCGGCAACATCTCAAACCCCCCCCCACCCCCCGTTGAACCATCTCTTGGAGCTTCCGCAGCCATCCTTCTTCCTTCTGGAAGAGCCTGGGTCCCTGAAGAGGCCATGTCAAGTGGCTGCCATCCCTCTAAAGCACCTATTCCTCCCTAGTCTGCCAGGACTAATGGGTAGAGATCCTTTGGAACGTGTCTGTTTTGGGTCCCTTCATTTGGGCCCCTTCATTTTCTTGGGCCAGTGCGGTGAGAAGTCTACGATCCCAATGCAACCATGCCTAAGTTTTGAAAAGAGCAGGCAGTTCCTTACCTCGGCCTCATCCAGGTTTCGCTTCATTGACTGCCTCCGTCCTGCCAGCGTGTTCTTCTCTGATGCCTGAATCCACACATAGAAAGATAAGGAATGAGTTGGGGCAGCCGGGGGTGAGGGAGAGGCATATTTGCTCTTCTGTCCCTGCTCAAGGTGAAGTGCTGTCTCTCCTGCACCCCAGTGGGGGTTTGGGGGCAAGGAGGCTTTTCTAGAATGCCTTTTGGTGCTGGCCACTAAATTGAACTTAGTCGCACAGCTGGCCTCTAACTATGTACAAGGAAGAAAGTGACAGAGGAAAATCAGGGAAAGGCGCATGGAATGCCACGTTGCCACTCTGGGGGTACAGCTTGATCTCCCTGCCACTTCCAACCTGCTCTCTCTCCCTTCCTGGCCTCCACCTAGTCCTCCTTTTTTCTATCCTCCCACCTCCACATCCCATTCTCCTTCTCTTCATAACCTCTATCAGCTGGTGAGCCTCTGGAGAGCCATCTTGTGGCTTGCTCAGCACTGACATCTCTGCCAAGAGTGTGGGTCCCTGAAGAAGACCTGACCTTCCCTCTAACCACCCACTCCTCCTAAGTTTGCCATGACTAATGGATAGAGATGCTTTCTAAGGTGCCTGTTTGGGGGCCACTCGTATTCTAGAGTAAGTGAAGCAAAATGTCTCAGAGGTCATTACAGCAGTGCTAAAGATTGAGAAGAGCAAGCGGTTCCTTACCTTGGCCTCATCCAGGGTTCGCTTCCTTGACCTCCTCAGCCCAGGCGGTGAGGGAAAGGCACAGGTGCCTTGCTGGGAAGTTCTGACTGCTTGAGGAATGGGAGGCAGGCAGGGATGGTGTTTGGTGGCCAGGGTCAGAGATCATCACAGCCCTGCAGGTGTTTCTTTCTCTGATGCCTGAATTCAAAAACAGAAAAAGAAGGATGAGTTGGGGAAGCAGGGTGATGATGTTGCAGGTCACCTTTAAGCTTCCAGAACCCTGAGTTCCGCAAGAGAAGCGCCGCAGGAGGTGCAATACACGCTTGTGACGCCTCTGGTGTAATGGTGCAAGCATGAAGGGGGAGAGGAGGATGTTGAGAAAGGAGAAGGAATTCCAGGGGGAAGTGACCCTGGAAGCAGCGGAAGAGAGGAAGGAGCTGGGGGAAGGTGGGAAAGAGTGAGAACGGCTCTCGAGGCTGGGACTGTGGCAAGAAGCCAGGAAAAGAGGTGGTTTTTTGTCTCCAAGTGCGCTCGTCTTGTTGAGCTGCTGCTGTCCTTTCCCCACCACAGCCAGGCCCACCTCCTGGAGCATCCATGTCTTACCTTCTGCTTTCCTCGCAGTCTCCATTGCAGGACAGGTGGAATCGTCCTCACTTCTGTCGCCTCCACCTTCCCCCTGCCTTCGTGTTGGCTGAGGAGTCTTTTCTCACGGGCCTGGGTTCAAGAGGAGAAAGAAAAGACACCTGTGAGGCCATCTTCGTCCAGCGTGCAGCAGTGACCCTCCCAGGCACTGACTGGGATGCCAACTCTTTGCTCAGCCTTTCCTGGTGCAAAAACATCATTTTTGAAAGCAGGGTAGTGAGTATGATGTCCTTCAAACCAACCCTCCTCTAAGTGCGGTAAGTACGGACAGCGCTGCCACATGCTGTGTAAGCAGCCCACCCCTCTTGCCATTGAGGCAGCACCAGCAATGTGCTGCTGTCACTGCCCCAAATGGCTCAGACAGCTCGGAACTTGGCTGGGAAATCTCACCTCTCCCCCCACTTTGCTATATTGGAAATGAGCATGAATTCTCTCTGACACCACGCCAATTTCTGAGCCCGGAGGTGTTGGCCACATCTTGCCCACTGTCTCACACCTACCTCTTGGAGCACCAACAACCTTACCTCTTTCTTTTCTCTGCACCCCGTTAAATTTATCAGGGGCACTCTAGGCCTGTGACAAAGGAGTGCCACCAGGTCTTCAGCACTCCTCTCTCCTGGCATGTCCCCTTGAACCTAAGAGGAAATGGAAGACACTGAGAGGAGATCTGGCTTTGGTGTCCCCCAGAATCCCCCAGAGCGTCAGCCAGAGTGGGAGATGCAGTGTGTGTTACAAAAGCCATGACTGCGCTTCCACAGGACTGTGCTTCCACATTGGTCAAAATGGTATAGACCTCTAAGGGCCTGCTTTCCTCCCATGGCTTCCAAGCTCCTGCTCCAGGTTTTCCTGCTCCTTTCCAAATATGGTGGGCCGGCAAGCAGGGACTTTTGGGTCATGGCAGCATCACAGTGAGATGCTCTCTGAAGGGAGGCCCATCCCTCTCTGATCCCATTTGGGAGAGCATGGAGGACACAGTGGTTTGTGATGGAGTGTGAGGCACTCTCATAGTATGATGTGTCTAGAACTATTCTGGTTTGTTTTCTTGTTTCTGATGCGACTTCTCACTCTCTGGATATCCTTAGAACTGCATTTCAAGAGTTAAATGTCCCTTTCAGACTGGAAGAATCTGACTGGGGGAGGATCTCTTGAGATGTCTGCCAAAAATTTTGTGTGGCTTTGTATAGCCCCTATATAAGGGGGGTTAAGGTATGGAAAGGGGAAAAACATGATGAGTTCTATTGAAAGGCAGGGGCCACCTCCTGAGGGTTGGCCTTTGTCTTCCTGCTCTGTAAGGTGTGTGAATTCCTCTGAGGTGTTACCTGGGAAGGACTGCGGGTGGCCGGCCATGCACTTGGTTGCTGGGCCCCTTTTCTTGAACCGGCAGACTGCAGCCTCCTCTGTCGCCACTTCGTCTGTGATCAAAAGGATCAATACTTGGTCAGTTCACGGGAGAGTCGGCTCTGCCTTTCCTCTCAGTGAGCTTGGACCTGTTTCAACCTGCAATTCCTGACAATGATACACCCTTTGGGGTGCTTGGCCTCGGCGTGGGCCTGTCGCTAACGACCTGGCAATGAAACTGGGCCTCCCCACAAGAGGCACTAGTGAACTTCCCAGAGCCCTCTGGGGATAAGAATGTGCTAAACCGCTCTCCCTTTGGGAGACCCATTTCTATTTCAACCCCAAAACGCAATGGAAAAGAAGCCTCCTTGTTTTGGGGTTTGCCACCTCGACTGATTCTCTCCCCTTCAAGCGCATTGGAGAACCGGAAGATTTACCTGCCGGATCTTTTCCACAAGATGTTTGGTGCAGACGAGGCCCAAGTTCCAGCACCTGCTGCCAACCTGTGAACAAATGTGGCATCACTGGGACAGAAGACGTCAGCATCTCATGGAAGAAGAGGAAGGATGAGCCACAGAATTTCAGGTTTCCTCCAAGCTTCCCAAAGGGGAAACTGCGGACACATCATGGGAACGCTCAGCATTTCCAAAGAACGCCCACCTGTCACAGACAAGGCCCCTCCTGGGTCCCTGCCTGGAGCAGTGGAGGGCAGGTCAGTAGTGGGCAGAGCCCAGTGAAACAGCTGAACACTTTGGCAACAGCTGCATTCCATTGGACACATAGGAGACACGTGGGACACAAAGAGTTGCATGCGGCCGCACATGCATATACATGGGCCTGCATCCATAGGCCTTGCTCTGTTCAGACAGTAAATTCCCCAAGAGTCTTTGACCCAATAATCCTGACACCCCTCCAAATGTCCGTCTGAGTACGACTCTCATTCCAAGCTTGGGAACCTCCAGACCCTTTTTGGACACACAGGAATGACCCGGCACCTTGCCTTTGCACTCAGGTCCCTCCTCCCTGGCAGATGCCCACTTCTGCCTCTCAGCCTTGGGCAATTGCAACACCTCCTGGTAGCTCATCAAACAAATTCTAAATCGTGACCCGAGTGGCCTCGCTTGGGCTGTACCGCTTAGGAGGTACGTTCTCTGTGCTCCGCTGGGATGTAGGCAGAGCTGTCTGCTCCTGCGTTTCGATTTCCAGCTCCCTTTTCAGTCCCCGATGGGCTAATTCCCCTCCTTCACGCAGGTGTTTTACCACCATTGGATAACAATCATATTTCATATTGCTTCTTCAATAAAATGTTCACAAAGCCGTTTCCAGACCCCAACCAAGAAATCATTGGCTTCCTGTCCCACAAGGCTCACCGTCTCCAAAGAGGTGCCGAAGAAGCCCCAGCAGCAGCCACCACAAAAGAGACGGTGCCGGGGCGAGGAGGGACAGTTACTCTCCCCCTGCTAGATACAGGCCCTGGAGAAAGTGCCTCCTTCTGTCTCAACTCCAGAACACTCCGGAGAAGAAACCTCCTTCTTTGGGGCTCTGCTCCCTCCGGTGCTTCTCTCTCCTCTTCTGAACAGAACACCAGAGCACTGGAAGCAAGAGCATTTACCTGCCAGATCTTGTGGAACAGCTGCTTGGCTGCATGGCTGGGGCGGCCCAGGTCCAGATTCCCATGTTTGGTTGTGCTCTGTGAATGAAAGGAAGTGTAGTCAGCAACTGGAGGGTTGAACCGCTGTTTGCTCAGAAGATGTCCACATTTCAAGGAAGAAGAGGAATACGGAGCCAGAGATCTGAGGATTCCTCCAAGCTTCCCCAAAGGGGAACTCAGACCCTTCATGGGAATACTCAGACACACATCACGGGAATACACAGCTTTCCCTAAGAAGTCCCTCTTGCCACAGACAAGGCTCCTCATGGCCCCTGCCTGATACATCTCTCTCCCACCAGCCTCCTTCCTCCATCACCACCAGCTTCCACTTCCAAAGAGAAGACCCTTCACACTGCCTCATTTCCATCGGAAACAAAGTGCCAGGCGAGAATTCAGTGCACCTTTACTGAAAAACACCCATGGAAAGCAGTGGGTCTAGTTCTGAGTAAATTGGGTTCTGAGTAAATTGGGTTGCAACTATGTGTAACTGCACTTGCTGGTACTCATTCCTTGTTGCTTCTCTCTCTGCTGCGAATTGAATTGCACACTCCCAGTTATGTTGTACGTTATACGTTCAGCCTCTGGCTTAACACACCAGGCACCTTCAAGAAGGATTTGATTGAGGGTTCTACTGATTTGCTGTTTACAGTACACTTCCTCTGACAGTGTTTACAAAAAGGATGTGAAGACCAGAATGGAAAGTTAATACATAAAAATATATCTTATGATCTTTCACTATATTGTTACTAAATTAGAGACTGTACAGTTCTTTGGGAATAATTCCTGGCAGGTCATTTTTCAGGATCTAGCCTTGGGTAAAACTCAGATTTCTGAGTCTGGAAGGGTTGGCCATTTCTCCTCCGTCCCCACACTCTTGGAGCTTCCACAGCCACACCTTTTCTGCCTCACTCGGCTTGGCTGGGGGCCCCTCTGCTTCGTGCTCCTCCAAGGATGCCCACGGGTGCTGCTGTAGATTCACATTGGAAACAACATCAGTGAAGGGGATTCAAACCAACAAGCCAAATCCATGCACAGGCACACCCCCTTCTCCACAGGGGTTCTTTTCGGGAACCCCCTGCAGATACCGGAAACCCTGGATACGGGTGAACGCCCATCCCAGGGGGCTTCCCCCCCATTCGTTCTCCTCCTCCTCAGAACTGCCCTCAGCAGGCGAGCCACTAGAGTTCTGACTTAGGGCTTGCTCGGCGCTGACATCGTTGCTGAGCGTGTGCATCCCTTTGCACAGTGTCTGTTTCGGGGCCGCCCATGTGTGTTCCTGAGCGAGTGCAGGAAGAAGTCTCGCATGTCTTTGTGATGTGCTGCAGACGGAAAGGAGCAGTTCCTTACCTCAGCCTCAACCTGGGGGCGCTTCCAGGACCTTCTCAGTCTTGCAGACCTGATCTTCTCTGAGGCCTGAATGCACACAGAAGATAAAGAGCGGGTGAGAGCAGCAGGGGGCAAGGGAGAGGCACAAGTAGCCTTGACAGGAAGTTGCAAGTGTTGGGAGGCAGGAAGAGAAGGTGTTTGGGGGGCAGGGGTAGGGAGGGAGCAGAATTCTGCCCCTCCACTGCCAGAAAGGTGAGGCAGGGAAACTGCCACAAGGCGAGGCAAGGAATCTCCTGCAGCCCACGGAGTGTTTTGGGGCAAGCGGATATCATAAAAACAGCTGTTGAGGCTGTTCACAAAAGCATGTTTGGTTCAACCGAGGCCTACTTTTCCCACCATCCTCTTGGAAGAATCTGAAGCTGGCTGGTTGCCCTGATGGGGCTGGATCAGAGTTGTCCACTCCTCATCCGAGTGGCATTTTCTAAGGGGCTCTTCTGCTACTGCAGGCTGTTCGAAGGCTATGGCGGCATCAGCCAGCTTGGCCACAACTGCCAGGAAAATCCAGAAAAGGAAAGGAGGACCTGTCCCAGTCAAAGCAATGCAGTGTGGCTGAAGGTGGGCAGCATCCATGGTCTTACCCTCTTCTCTCTCTGCCTCATCTTCTCCAGCCATTCGGCCACTGCCTCTTCATGAACCTGCGTTCGAGAGAAGAAAGGAAAGGCGCCTGTGAAGTGACCTCCCTTCCGTCCACAGCCAATTTCCTCCCAGGCAGGCACAGACTGGATGCTGTTCCTTACCTCTTCCTGTTTCTTCAAGGGCAGAAGAGGAATCTGCCGCCGCTTCGGCCTCTGGGTTTGCACAGGGACCTGGGAAATGGAAGACATCTGTGAGGAGCTCTCCCTTCAGTATCCACCCTCATTGGTTGGTCTTCGTTCAGTTTCAGCAAGATCCTGTTCCCTGATATTGACAATCTGAACCCAACAACTCCCTCTTCAAGGCAACTCTAGTCCCTCCACCCTAAGTACGTGTCACAGGAATGATCGTTCCGTCTGCTCCTGCAGGGGGTGGCTGGGTGTCTGTGCCTGACGGATTCGAACTCTTGGGGTTTGGGCAGCTACTCTCTACCTGTTCCCACCCCCTGAATTCATTCCAAAACATGTGTTAGGAGAACGGGGCAGAACGTCTTGGTGGCACCTATGCCACGGCCAAGCTTTTCTGCCAAAAGACACCTTGCATTCTTTCTTCAACTTGCTGTGGGCTCCCAAGGCCCCTGGACACCCCAGGAACTAGGGTGTGATGTTATGGAGAAAACATTTATGATGACTAATGTCTGAGGGATGACTGGAGGAGTCTTGATGCTGCCTGTGACCAAAATGGGTAAAAGCCATTGTAGGCCTCTGCACGGAGCCATCCTGTTCACTAGTTGGGTGTCGTTAAAGGGTGAGAAAGTTCCTCAGTAGGTACATCACAGTAGACTTTGTTGCTGGCAGATTGGGAGCAGCCATCCCATTCTCTGCAACTAGCCAGCACATAGATGACAGTTAACTGGCTCAAGGACACCATGACGGCCTGATATGCAGTAGCTGTGCATTTCAGAAAGGGAGGAATGCCACCAAGAGTGGACAGTGCTGTAGTACATAGTCATTCTCGAAAGGTGGGCGGGCCTGACTTTTGATTGGCTAATGGGCCAGCCTCAGGTGTAGGAGTCATCTTTTGGAGAGTCTTCTGGGTCCCTTTTGCTACTCTCTTCATCCTAGCCTGTGTCTCGCTTTGTAGACCTGAGCTTTGGCCACACATCTTGGCCTAGGCAGCTCTGATCTTTGGACTAGATGCAAGTTATACTTTGCTGAGTGTTTGAGTTATTTCTAAAATAAATTCCTTCTATTCACAAATATGTTTTCATTGGAAACATAGAGGGGCTCTAATTATATCTTGATTCATTTTTGGCTCCGTTCTCAGCTACCCAGAAGGTAATTAACTCAACTCAACTCAACAAACATTTATCAGACATAGAGTTTTACAGATAACAACACCAGACAGTCTAATATATAGATTGTGGAAGAACCCTGATACTCCCACTGTAGAGATGTGGATTGAGAAATTATATGAGATGGTCGAAATAGATGTGTTGACGGAAAGATTGGGAGATGGCGAAATAGAGAGAATACAGAAATTGTGGAAACCATTGTATGAGTGGTTAGATAAACAATAAGTTATTCAAGGATGATAGGTAGGGAAACATAAGAGTATCGGCTACAGTTCTGCGATTTCCTGGTGTTTTTTCCCTTGTGTATTACCCTGTACATATATGTTTGTGATTTTTCCTGTACCCATGTCTTAAAGTAAGTAATACACCAATCTCGCTGCAGTAATTGCATACAACAAAATATGTCTAAGATCATTGTGCCAGGATACATTTTTGCTAATCTATCTAAGAGAAATATGAAGATAATTAAGGCAGTAACAATGAAAGAAAATATATACAAAATGTTTTATAGATGGTACCTGTCTCCAGAAGACTGTGGTTTCCAAGAGTGCCCCAAAACCACAATCTTGGATTTTTCATCATTTGGTTGCAGGGCGTTATTGGTCAAGGTAATTAAGAAATTGGGGGAAAGTAAACAGAAGCCAAGCGTGCTTAGTGGGGGCTGATGGGTTTATGGCCCCGCTAATTTCGAGCTGGTCGGGTTCTGTTTGTGACGTGCCTCTTCCATGGGAGAGTTCTGCCAAGGGAGAGTTCTCTCCTGTTCTTCAGAAATATAACCCTCGGGCAGTGGGGTAGTTGATGATCATGTAACCAGGTGCCAAGCTCAAAATGGTGCCCTGGGAGTCATGATCACAACCGGAAGTGATGTCATGCCCAAGCTTTTAAAAGAGTGAAAATCAGGGGAAGACCTGCCCCCCAGTAGATCACCACCCACTAGTTCTGCCACTTCTCCCCAGCCAGTGGTATAGCTAAGGCTTTGATCTGCTTCCTGGGATGAAAGAAGATTTTGTAGCACCCCCCTCCATGACAAAATCATATCAAATTAATTAAGTAAATAAATAAAAAGTATGCTCCTTATTGGTTAGAGACAGTGTCCTGGGATGAAAAGGACAATTATTCCCCCTGGCTATAATAAGAGGAGCAACACATGAAATATAAATATAAATATATAATATAAGAGGAGCAACACATGAAAAAGCGCCTCTACCCAGTTCACAGGGGTAACTGTATTAAGGCACATGGAAATGAGAGCTGACTCATAGAAGCACCTTATTGCTTCCATGCTGCATCGTAACAACATCTCATTGGCTATCAGATCTATCAGTTTCATAGGTCAGATTTGAGTTTTAAAAATCCACTTTCTGTTCCATAAGGCAGTTGTGTTTTCACATTCTGGTTAATTGAGCTTAACTTCTGATCGAATGCAGATATTCCAGTGTGGTTGGTCTGATTGCATTCTGCATTAAATGACTTTTCCTATGATATAGAAGAGGGGTGTCCAAAGTTTTTGGCAGGAGGGCCACATCAGCTCTCTGACACTGTGTCGGGGGCCGGGTAAAAAGGATTAATTTACATTTAAAATTTGAATAAATTTACATAAGTTAACATAAATGAATATATGAAAGACGAACTTATATGAATGAATGAAGGTCTTGCAATAGTGCAAGGCCTATAAAAGGCCTTGCACAAAGCAAGGCTGGCCTTTCCTTTGCTGCTGCTACTGCATCACAGACGTGAAACAGCAAGAAGTGGAGAAAGCCCTCATCCCACAGCTCATGTGACAGGTCGAACAGTCGCCCTCACATTGCAAGCAGTTGCATTGAGCCAGTGGAGGGCCAGAGGCTCATTGGAGATGGGGGCTTCCTGAGGGCCGCATTGAGAGGCCTCGAGGGCCGCATGTGGTCCCAGGGCAGGGGTTTGGGCACCCCGATATAGAACATGAAGGTATTATTAGTACATACCAAGGTTTTCACAATGTTGGCCATGAGTGTCAAGCTCTGCTTGTTCCCCCCCCCCCCCCAAAAAAAAAACTTGCTACCTCCTGCACCACCTTAGCTATGCCACTACTCTGGGAAGATTTTTGTGCTGGATAACCTTTCCTGGAAACCCTTCCCTACCCTATCCTAAGCACACCCCAGGGCCCCTTTGACTGGACTCGGGCTTCTGAGACTTGAAGTGCTGGCAACTTCTCACCCCACTCTTGAGCCATCTCTTAGAGTGGGGTCTGCAAACTTTTCAGCCCAAGGGCTGCATCAAATATCTGGCATGGTGTTGAGGGCCAGAAAAAAAAAATTAAATAAAAAATTTAAATAAATACATTAGAGGTGGAACTTTGATGAACGAATGAATGAATGGGCTCAATTTCCAGGATTTCTCCAAGCACCAGCACACACTAGAGAAATAAATCACACACTTAAACGGACTCCCATTTCCTCACCCCACAAGCAGCTTCCTAAATGTACAGGAGAAAATAGAAAAGCCCATCACAGGACGTTCCCAGGATTTCTCCAAGCACCAACACGGACCACACAAATGAAGCATATGGACAAATGGACCCCTTTCCCCCACCTCCCAAGCAGCTTACTTCAATTGACAGGAGGTCTCCCAACCCTCAGCAAGCCTTCGAAGGCCTTCAGAGGGCACCAAACGATACTTCTGGTTTTCCAGGAAAAGCAGGAAGTGAGGTTTTCAGACCTTTCCAAGGCCTTCTCATGGCCAGGGAGGCTGCATGCAGCTCTCAGAACACCCTCCGGATGGGACCGGAGCACAGCTCTCGTCAGGTTCGGTTGAGTGAACCAGTGGTTCTCTGGGGACCAGAGCCTGGCTGTGGGCTGGATAGAGGCTCACCACAGGCCACATGTGGCCCCCAAGCCAGGGTTTGGAGACCCCAGTCTTAGAACATCTGCAGCCATACCTCTTCCAGCTTTTTCTTCTTGGTAGGGGGCTCGTCTGTTTCACGCTCCTCAACGTATGCCCGAAGGTGCACCTGCAGGTCAAAACAGAGGTTGGCCTCGTCATTGGGCTGACCCTCTGCAGTCAGGCCCCCTGAGATCAGGGGATCTCCTGAATTCAGGAGAGGAAACGGAAAGCAGAAATCAAACATCAGGAATGAGAAATCAGAAATCATCCGGGAGGTGGTCTAGCTTCAGTTTGCAGGCGGGTTCAACGCCATTCCAGTGAACACCAATCCATCAGGGTGGAAGTGCCACACAGGGGGAGAGTTTGTAGGAAAGGAGAAGGGATTCCAGAGGATTCTTCACTGATGTTTCCTCTAGTTGCTGCCTCGAACCCAAAAGCTCCTTGCTCCTTTGCCTTGACCACCGTTCATCCCTGTCATCCTCCTTTAGCCCTCTGCAGCCTTCCCCAGAGCCTGCTGCATTTGGGCCCTCTCCTCTTCACCAGCTCCACCCTTGCCCCAAATCTGGCCTCTTGTTCCTCAAATTCGGTCCTGATCCCACCTCTTCTATCTCATTGGGTCTTCAGCGTCTGTTGTCCGTCTTCCTCCCACTTCCTCATTCTCCTCTCAGCTCCAGTTGGACCTCACATTCCTTCACTTCCCCTTCCACTGCCAACTCACTTGTCTCCTTAGATTCTCCCTTCTGGGGCCACCTCCTCTAACAGTCTTGGTCCCCCTTTCTTTGTCTTCCCACCTACACATTTTCCTACTCCTCTAGTACTGTCATAGGTTTAACAAAAATGATTATCAGGTGTTGCTTCTGATCCCTCCAAATGCAATCAGGAGCTACTTTCAGTTGGGTCCAGAAGTAGCTCTTGATCACAAATTGGGGCCGTTTAGCGTCTCGGGAGGGATCCACAGAAGGGTCTGAGGGCTCCACGCACAGCGGTGGACTTGGCACGGCGCTGAGCCCACACAACTGCAGGGTAGCCTACCCTACCCTACCCTACACGTGGGTACCCTTACTGAGGCTCCCGACACAATCGGAGACAGTACTTCTAGTTTCCCAGAAGTTCAATTTAAGTCCACGGGAAATCCGATTCAGTCGCCTGCTTCCACTGGGAACCGGCTCCCCTCCTTCTTTCCAGGTGCCCACCTCCCTCTCTCCCAGCAGCCTCCAACACCACTAGCTTCCACTTCCCAAAAGCTGATCCTTCTTACCGTCTGTGAAGGCTTTCCAGAGCCGTTTCAGGACTGCCTGACCGTCCCCATCTCCATCTCCCTGTCTGGGATGCGGATTCCACTCTGAAGCCAACAGCCTCCTGAAGCATCATTTGGAATTCCTGTCGCCATGGGTGTCGGAACCCTGGGGTGGCACCCAGGCTGGGTAGCCTACTCAGATGTGCTCTGAATAGAATTTTGGCAGTGCACCCCAATCTTTGGGCAGTGAGATTGTTGTCCGGCTGTACAATAAGTAACTATGGTCTTCATGTCCATCCAATACAGTGTCACATGAGCTTATGTGGGAGATACCTGGTCAATGTGTTTCTTTTGCATGAATGTCGGTCTGTGTTTATTGCACCAGTTAACTTGGAGACTAGACCTTTCAAGCATCCAGAGACTACATGCGCTTCTTCAACATTGATAGAACGTCTATGTCTTCGACATAACGTAAGCACATGTGCATCCATACTGACTGTCACCTGTACCACTGTGCACAGATGGCACATCAGGTGAACAGGATTTGGGTAGAGACTTCTCATTAAGTGCTTCTTCTCTGAGGGGCACACAGGGCTGGCCCATCCTGGAGGCTGACTGAGCAGAAAACTGGGACCTTCAGAGGTGTTGCAAATCTCTGGAAGCCTTGGCCACAGTCTGACACTCTCTGAGAAGCGCTTGGCCCGACTCAGGCCGCAAGAAGGGCAACAAAGGGATAATTGGCTGAACAGCAGAAGTGGGGGGCTGAGGCACTTCCCTTTGGAGGTACGTGGGCCCTTTTGTCTCTCTGCACCAAAGATGGCTCTGGGGTGAGATGACCTGGACAATGGGGGATTCACTGTTCCTTGCCTTGTACATCTGTGCCCCATCTTGTGACTCAAAGAATGGCATGTGGCAGCAAACTTCAGGATCATCAAGTCCAACAGGAGCCAATGCAGGCAAGCCGCAAGTCCAACATCCCTGAGGACAGCCCAGATTGAGACCCAGAACATCAGCCAACACACATTCTTCAGTATTTATTGGGGGGAGGGAATTCACAGCACACATCATAAGAACATAAGAAGTGCCCTACTGGATCAAGCTAAAGGCCCATCTTGTCCAGCTTCCTGTGTCTCACAGTGGCCCACAGGATGCCTCAGGGAGCACACAAGCCAACAAGAGACCCATATCCTGTTCCCACTCCCTTGCACCTGGCTCTCTGAGACAGCCTACGTCTAAAAGTAGGAGGTTGCACATACCCATCACAGCTTCGAACCCGTGATGGACTTTTCCTCCCGAAATTTGCCCAATCCCCTTTTCAAGACATCTAGGCCAGATGCCATCACTGCATCCTGTGGCAAGGAGTTCCACAGACCATTGTACACTGGGTATAGAAATATTTCCTAACTCTCCCAACATTTAATTTGAGTGGATGTTCTGGTGTTGTGTGAGAGGGAAAAGAGCATCTCTCAATCCACCCCATGCCGTTTTGTATGTCTCAATCATGTCCCCCCTCAGGTACCTTTTTCAAGAGGCAATTTGAGCCCAGAATTGTTCCAGCATCAAGTGGTCATGCTCTGTTCATCCTACAACCATAGCTTGTGCGCTTGCTTGCAAGGCCCAGCACCTCATCTTCTTGCCGCTGGGGAATGGGGTGATGAGAAGAAGCCCCTGGAGAGGAATGGTGCCTTCTGGGAAATGCCAGCTGCAGGTATGTAGCGCTGGAAACCGGTATTGCGCCAAGAAGGTGAAGGAACTCCTGATGCCCTGCTGGATCTCTCCTGCCTTCAGAGGCCATGAAGAGGCCTCTGCAACTTTTTTGGGAAGGAAACAGGACCAAGTGTCAGTGTTGAGGGAGCAAAATTTCATTTGATTACTTCAGATGGTTTTATTTCTCCTTTTTGGGAGGTGAATGTTGTATTATATGGTGTTATTTTGCATTTACTATTGTCAGAGACCTCTAAGGATGGGTCTCCGAGGACCTTTGCCAGCCATATTTCTGTTGTAAGTCTAGGGAGAGCCAGGAGGCATTTCTGGTGGGGGATTCTGGGATCAGCCTCTGGCATAAGGCAGTGTTGCCAAGATTTACCCCTCCTCGCCCTGAAACACCCCCTCCCCACCACATCGCACCCTTGCCCCCGCCTCTCCTGTCCTGGCACAGTCTGGGATCCACAGCGCTGGGGTCATCACCTCCAACCGCTCTGTGGCCCTTCCTCAAAATGGCATGGCAGTCGTGCCATCTTCTTTGCATCCCACCATGGTCAAAGGATTGTGCCATGAGACCTGTTGACAGAGGCCCAGAGTGCCCAGAACAAGACCACAGAAAAAGGGTCTTTGTCTGTGGCACAGCCTTCCCTGGTGCCTCACCTGAAACACGCTGAGTGTGTCACCTCTGTGTGTCAAGCCCACTTGCCCTGAACAACATTTTGCAGCCATTTGGAGAAGAGCTGCCATTTTCTGGCCATCACCAGATGTTAACTCTCCATGGGGGTAAAGGGGTGAGGAGTGGGGGCAGCAGGAACGCACATTTGGGTATTTATGTCTTTTGAGTGGTGATGGGGAGGAGACTCATCCTCCAGCACAGAAGCTCACAACCTGTGTTCCTCCCAAATTTTGTCTGTGCTGCACAGAGCACTGTAGAGATCCGAATAAGACGTTCAAGTCATTCTCCTGGGGGCCCTGCGTGAACAGGAGAGCAGCTAGTCAGGGCAGGGCAGCCACTGGATTCTGAGCAGAATGAGAAGGAGGAAGGGCCTCCTGAGGGACCAAAAGCTCTGGGGCACCCTCCAGTAGTTTATGGAGCACATGCTGCTCCTACACCCCCACCTGAGGGCCATGCATCAGAACCATAGGATAGGCCTGCCCCTTTTGGGAGGAGACACCACAGGCATCAAGTCCAGCACTGTCCTCCTTCCTTCCCATTTCCTGGGTGACTTTCCTCCCACTTGGTGTCTCTGCTGCTGTAGTTTGGGGTTCTTCAAGATCGCCACTGGAAAAGCTGCCAGCAGATGCCAACCTCTCCATTACATTGGCCATTTCTGCTCTGTGCAATCACCTGGGGAATTTGCCTGCCTCCAGATCCACCTCTGCAAGGACATATCAATTTAACCCCCCTCAAACATGTAGCATTTCAGAATTCCTCTTACCCGAGAAGCAGGAAGGAGGAGTCAGAGAGATGGGGCACAATCCTAACCGGGTCTACTCAGAAGTAAGACCAATTTTGGTCAATGGGCCTTACTCTCAGGAAAGTGTGGTTAGGGTTGCAGCCATGGTCTAATGTGGGGAAGGCTGACCTGTCGAGGCAATTAGCAGGATGTCACCTGGGGCCTGAGCAGAGAGCGCTTCATGTAAGAAATAACCCCTGAGCAGAGGCCGTTGGGTGAGGAGATCCACAGTGAGAGGGTCTCTGGCTGGGCTGCTGGGAGCGGATGTGGGTCCAATTGACTTCAAGTCAGTTTGGAGGCTGAATTAATGTGAATTAATTAATAAATAATATAATATATTAATTAATTAATTATATCATATGGGGTGACAAAATTGTATGGGCCCCGGATGTCAAATGACCTAGCTACACCTCTGGGTGAAATCGCAGACTTGTTGTTCCCCAGAGTTGTGTTTCTCTGACTATGGCAAGCAGTCGCTTTGGGAGAACTTTTTGAGTGTTTGCACGAGTGTACAGTGCCTTTGTTGGTTCAACCCAGAAGGCACAGCTTGGTCCAAAATGGCTGCCTTTCCCCTCAGGAGTGCAGCATAGGCAGGCCTGTTGCCAAAGGCTGAAAAGGGCGGGGAAATCAATTAAGAGGGAGGGAGGATTGAGGGAGAACCAAAGTGCCTCGGTCCAAAATGGCTGCCTTTCCCCTCAGGAGTGCAGCATAGGGAGGCCTGTTGCCTCAGGCTGAAAAGGGCGGGGAAATCAATTAAGAAGGAGGGAGGATTGAGGGAGAACCAAAGTGCCTCGGTCCAAAATGGCTGCCTTTCCCCTCAGGAGTGCAGCATAGGGAGGCCTGTTGCCTCAGGCTGAAAAGGGCGAGGAAATCCATTAAGAGGGAGGGAGGATTGAGGGAGAACCAAAGTGCCTCTGTCCAAAATGGCTGCCTTTCCCCTCAGGAGTGCAGCATAGGAAGGCCTGTTGCCTCAGGCTGAAAAGGGTGGGAAAAACTGTTAAGACAGAGGGGGCATTGAGGGAGAACCAAACGGAAGGCTTAGAATGAAAGGTCCGGCACTCAGTGCATCACATGAGGCAGTGATTCCCAATGTTTTTTCACATGTGTATCCTCCATATTAGCAAAATGTTTGTAATTAATATAGTTGCCGGTACATCAAATTAATGTTTTTTACAACTGATCTATATCTGATAATACACGAATTGATGTTCAGAAACTAGCACTTGCGCAGGCTTTTGCAGCTCCCTCTCTTCCTCTCTTCCTTGCCAGCCCCGCAAGGCATTCTAATGCAGACCTGTCTTTTTCCGCCATTACTCAGTACTTTTTCAAGTACCCCTAAAGGTCCTGGCTGGTACCCCTGGGGTATAACCACTGATAAAAGGCATGGATGTCAAACGCGTTTCATACAGAGGGCTGAAGTTAGCATTCATGGTGCCTGCTGAGGCCCGGAAGTGATGTCATTAAGCAAAAAGTGACATCATTAAGCAAATGATGGTCAGAAATAAGTTCTTTGTTCTCACACAGAAACTTATATGTTGCCCATATGATTTTATTTCTTGTTTTATATATTGTATATCTTTAGTTCTTGAATTGCAAGCCACCTTGAGCATTTTAATAATAATAATACAGGTATTTATATACTGCCTTTCTTGGTCGTCCGATTTCTCCTCAGACTTTATTCAAGGCGGTTTACATAGGCAGGCTATTTAAATCCCCGTAGGGATTTTTACAAATTGAAAGAAGGTTCTATCTTTCAAGAACCACAACATTTCAGATGTTTCTTTCTGATTTGGTTTCACATTCTCGCCTCCATCCTCCCATGCTCAGAGCAGATGGAATAACTCGGCTCAGCTTGTCAGCTGCTTCAAGGTCATATTTGCTATGCCATAGGAAAGGCAGGACATCAATCAATCAATCATTCAATCAATCAGTTGTTCCACAGAGCTGTATTTTTCTTTGACTATGGAAAACAGTTGCTTTGGGAGAAGTTTTTGAGTTTTGCACAGGTGTACAGTGTCCTTGGTTGGTTAAACCCAGAAGGCACACCTTGGTCCAAAATGGCTGCCTTTCCCCTCAGGAGTGCAGCATAGGCAGGCCTGTTGCCTCAGGCTGAAAAGGGCGGGAAAAACCGTTAAGAGAGAGGGGGCATTGAGGGAGAACCAAACTGAAGGCTTAGAATGAAAGGTCCGGCACGCAGTGCATCACATGAGGCAGTGGTTCCCAATGTTTTTTCCCCTGTGTACTCATATTAGTGAAATGTTTGTAATTCATAAAGTTGCTGTTATTGCAAATTTATTTTTGAAATATATATTTATATTTATATATTTACAGCAAGCCTTCTCGGTAGTGCCGCCACAACCACAACAGTGCTTTGGTTTAAATCATTGCCCTCCTCCAAGTTGCTATTGCTTTTCTGATTTTTTTAAAAGTTGTTTTATATATTGTACATTTATGTACATTATTGTACATTTTTTATCTTGAATTGTGAACCGTTTGCTCTGTTAAAGGAAAGATGGAATAGAAATCTTTCAAATAAATAAATAAAAATTAGGGGAGACAATTAGGGGAGGTGCTGTGCACCAACCCCAACATTTTGAATGTCACCATAGGCTAGATGCAGCAGTGGTGCATTTGTGCACCCGTTGGACATCTCATTCTGAACAAAGAGGGGCTTTAAATGACATGCCTGTTTCATCCTAACCATAAGCTTGGCACAGCTGGGTGTGGAATAACCACAGTATCTCAACATCCCTCAGCATGGGACTGCCATGGCACGGTCAGGCTGCAGAAACATTGCTGGCACATGAAACTGCAGGCACTGATGGCTGCAGAAACACAGGCACATAGAACATCAGTAAAATCAGAGATTTGGTATTGGCATTGGCCTTTAAAGCCCTTCATGGTTTAGGTCCAGGTTATCTGAGAGACAGCCTTCATACATTCCAGCCTGCTCTCTTAGATCATCTGAGGGGCTCTCTTTCAAGTGCTGCCATTATCCCAAGTTAGAGGGATGGTGGCACAGGGGGTGAGACTTCTCTATAGTGGCATCACAGCAATGCAATTCCCTACCAGGGGAACGAAGAACTTCCCCATTCCCTCATGGTCTGCCATACATTCCAGCCCACTCTTTTAGGTCATCCTTCAAGTACTGCCATTATCCCAAGTTAAAGGGATGGGGGTGAGACTATAGTGGAGCCACAACTCTGAAATTCTCTACTGGGGGAACTAAGACCTCCTGGTCTTTTGGTGAGGGCTTAAACCATCCTGTATTAGGGTGATGTGTCATTGGCTGTCCCCTGTGTCTATATAGCAGTGCTTCAGTAGAAATAGTTGCCCTCTACCATATGATTTTATTTCTTGTTTCATATATTGTATATTTTTAGTTCTTGAATTGTAAGCCAACTTGAGCATTTGCTCTGGCATAGGAAAGATGCTATGCTTTTCTTACCAAGCATAGAATTGGCCTTCTTCACTACCACCGCACATTGGGTCGACACTTTCATCGAGCTGTCCACCACCACCCCAAGATCTTTCTCCTGATCTGTCACAGACAGCTCAGAACCCATAAGCCTATATATGAAGTTTTGATTTTTTTGCCCCCATTGTGTATTACTTTACACTTACTTACATTGAAACACATCTGCTATTTTGCTGCCCTTTGTCCTAGTTTGGTGATATCCTTCTGGAGCTCCTCACAATCGCTTCTGGTCCTCACCACTTGGAAAAGTCTAGTGTGTCCGCAAATTTAGCCACCTTGCTGCTCAATCCTGACTCCAGGTCATTTATGAACAGGTTGAAAAGTACTGGTCCCAGAACAGATCCTTGGGGTACACCGCTTTTCACCTTTCTCCATTGTGAAAATTGTCCATTGACACTCACTGTTTCCTGGTCTTCAACCAGTTCCCAATCCATGAGAGGACCTGCCCTTTAATTCCCTGACTGTTTTCTCAGTAGCATTTGGTGAGGGACTGTGTCGAACACCTTCTCAAAGTCCAGATATATAATGTCCATGGGTTCTCCTGCATCCACAAGCCTGTTGACCTCTTCAAAGAATTCTAAAAGGTTTGTGAGGCAAGAGTTACCCTTACAGAAGCCATGCTGAATCTCCCTCAGTAAGGTTTGTTCGTCTATGTGTTTTGAGATTCTATCTTTGATGAGATATTCCACCATCTTACCTGGAATAGATGTTAGGCTGACCGGCCAATAGTTTCCCGGTCCCCTTTCCTTCCCTTTTTAAAGATCGGTGTGACATTTGCTATCCTCCTGTGGTACCGTGTCTATTTTAAGGGATGAGTTGCATATTATTGTCAAGAGATCAGCAACTTTATTCTTCAGTTACTTAATAACTCTTGGGTGGATGCCATCAGGGCCCAGTGTCTTATTAATCTTTAATTTGTCTATTAGGTCTGAAACATCTTCTCTTTTAACCTCTATCCTAATTAATTCCTTGGTCAGGAGGGGCCGTTCAGGCAGCAGTATCTGCCCAACGTCTTCTGCCGTGAAGACAGATGCAAAGAACTCATTTAATTTCTCTGCCATCTCTAAGTCTCCTTTTATCTCCCCTTTCCCTCCCTCACCATCCAGAGGACCAACTGCTTCTCTGGTGGGTTTCCTCCTTCGAACATATTTGAAGAAGCTTTTATTATTCCCCTTAATGCTGCTGGCCATGTGTTCCTCATAGTCTCTCTTGGCTTCCCATATCACCTTCTTACATTTCTTTTGCCACTGTTTATGTTCCTTTTTATTCTCCTCATTAGGGCAAGACTTCCATTTATGGAAGGAAGCCTCCTTGCCCTTTATAGCCTCCCTAATTTGGCTCGTTAGCCATGTGGGCACCCTCCTGGACTTAGTTGAGCCCTTCTTGCTTTGCGGTATACACTTCTACTAGGTCTCTATTACTGTTGTTTTAAGCAGCCTCCGTGCACTCTGGAGAGATTTAACTCTTTTTACCTTTCCTTTCAACCTCCTTTTAACCATCCTCCTCATTTGAGGGAAGTCCACTCGTTGGAAGTAAAGAGTTTTTCGTCAGATTTGCTTGGTACTCTTCCCCTGATGTGCATGTCAAAACATATTGCAGCATGGTCACTTTTCCCCAATGGCTCAGTAACGTTTACATCTCTAACCAATTCCTGAGTACTGCACAATATTAAATCCAGAGTCACCTGTCCTCTGGTGGGCTCCATAACTAGCTGCTCTAAGGCACAGTCATTTAGAATGTCAGGAAATCTGGTCTCTCTTTCGTGACCAGAACACAAATTGACCCAGTCGATGTGAGGATAATTGAATTCCTCCATGATTACAACCCTGTCCCTCTTTGACACCTCCCTGATCTGTTTCCTTATCTTCCTTCCTTGCCAACCTTTCAAGGCATTCTAATTCAGACCTGCCTTTTCCCGCCATTATTCATTTCCTTTTGAAGTACCCTTAAAGGTCCTGGCAAGTACCCCCAGGGGTATCCGTACCCCAGGTTGGGAACCACTGATATAAGGCTTGGATGTCAAAAGCATTTCATCTAGAGGGCCAAAGTTAGCATTCATGGTGCCTGCTGAGGGCTGGAAGTGATGTCATTAAGGAGAAAGTGTTGTCATTAAGCAGATGGTGGCCAGAAATAAACTTTTTGTTCTCAAATAGAAACTCATTATCTGCAAATGACAAAAGAGAAAATGTGCAAATCTTGTATGAGAGAGCCCAATTATCAAGCTGGGACAGCCCAATTATAACAGGGGACGGATAAATTGCTTCCGGGGGCCACATTCGGTTCATGAGCCTTATGTTTGACTACTCCGATAGTTTGCACTGAGAAGGAATATTGGTAGGGAATCAGTAGGGAACCAGAGAGCCTGCCATTGGGTTCTGTGGTGGTGCTGTAGGGGAGCTGCCTAAGGAGGTTCTGGATGGACTGAGGGGAAAGTGAAGGCAGAAAGAAGAGAGAAAGGAGGAGGGAAAGTCTGAGGGCATAAATATTACACTCAGTAAATATAGCAAAAATGGCTCAACTTCTGTTGGCTCTTGCAGACTTCCTGGCAGCAGAGTAAATGCGACCCCCTGTGCAAAAGACTCTGTGGCTGGCCAGGTGGAGGAATGAGGAAATTGTTACTCCACTTCAGCTGGGCACCACCAGTGAGTATGCCAATGCCAGACGTTATGGAAAGGTATGGGATGCGCTGGGGACATGTAGGGAGACTCTCCTCTCCAAAATCTCCATAGAATGGGAAATGAACACTTGCCCATATACGGAGATTCCCAGGTCCCTGAGGAGCAATCTTCTCCTCACATCTGAAGGGGAGACCTGGTTTCCCAAGAGCCAGGGTTCAGGGAGCCTTCAGGGAAGGCTGGCTGAGGGGTGCTCAGTGCCAGGGAAGGACCTCAAGCAATACTGCCAGGTCCCTTTCAGCAGGTCTGGCCAAGGGCTCTGTGGGGGGGCTCACCTCTTGGTTGGAGAGCACTGCCTCTGTCTCTTTCCTGACCAGTTTCTCTTCTATCACATGCAGGTCCCACAGGCTGATGACTTGGACTTCCTATTTCAAAAGAATTGGAGGTCCAAGTTCACAGCAAGAAGGGCAGAGGCCTGGTGGGTGGCAAGCACCAAAGGTAAGGAAGAAGAAACGCCCCCCCCCCAACAGACATACACATTCAATCAATCACTCAGAGTGCACTGAGAGTTTTGGATTGCAATGTGTTACCTGACCAAGTACTTGATGTCAGGGTTTCTCACACTGTGGGTCACTGTGGGTGTCAGGGTTTCTCACACTGTGGATTTCTCACAAAGTGGGTCCTGACCCAAGTTCTGGTGGGTCCCACAGAGCCTCCAGTGAAAACACGTGTGAGTGAAAGATTACTCATTGCCTCAAGCCCCGAGACTATTCTAAAGCATCTCCATAGAATGGGAAATAAACACTTTCCCATCTATGGAGGTTCCCACATCCCTGATCCGCAATCTTCTCCTCACATCTGAAGGAGAGACCTGGTTTCCCAAGAGCCAGGGCTTGGGGAGCCATCAGGGTTCAGGGGAGGCTGGCTGACTGAAGTAAACAGGTGCAAAAACACTGGGCCTTGGCCTTGGCCCAGGGGATGCAGGGGATGGACAGAGTGGATAGGGAGATGCTCTTTACACTCTCACATAATACCAGAACCAGGGGACATCCACTCAAATTGAGTGTTGGGCGGGTTAGGACAGACAAAAGAAAATATTTCTTTACTCAGCGTGTGGTCGGTCTGTGGAACTCCTTGCCACAGGATGTGGTGCTGGCGTCTAGCCTAGACGCCTTTAAAAGGGGATTGGACAAGTTTCTGGAGGAAAAATCCATTACGGGGTACAAGCCATGATGTGTATGCGCAACCTCCTGATTTTAGAAATGGGTTATGTCAGAATGCCAGATGCAAGGGAGGGCACCAGGATGAGGTCTCTTGTTATCTGGTGTGCTCCCTGGGGCATTTGGTGGGCCGCTGTGAGATACAGGAAGCTGGACTAGATGGGCCTATGGCCTGATCCAGTGGGGCTGTTCTTATGTTCTTATGTTCTTGGCAAATGTGTTTGTGCCACTCCACTTTATACTGGCCCTCACCAGACCTGCTCCGGTGGTTTTGCTCATGTGATGTGCTGAACCTCTGCAGTCTTTACCCTGCCCTGCCCTGGCCCTTGTCACTCCCTTTTTGGCCTCAAGCCATCTCTGGGATGGATGGCTAAGGCAGAGAATTGGTTTGGAGATTGATGGTCATGGATCCCAGATTGGGCTGGGAAAGTGCCAGAGGAACTGAAGTGGATACTATTGCTTGTTTGGGGTTTCTTGTTCTTATGTCTCTTGAACCAATGACATACAGCAATCCCAGGTTATCAACCCTATAGGAGGGACAGGGAGGGGCGTGATGGAGATAGGGTGGCCATGTATGTCCAAGAAGGGGTAGAATCTAGCAGGGTGGAGGGACCTGGAAGCGGAAACTCCACCTCGGCTGGGCACCTCCAGTGAGTATTCAAGCACTACTGCCGGGTCTGGCCAAGGGCTCTGTGTGTGTGGGGGGGGGGGGCACTTCTCTGTTGGAGGGCACTGCCTCTGTCTCTTTCCTGACCAGTTTCTCTTCTATCTCATGCAGGTCCCCCAGGCAGAGGACTTGGACCTCCTATTTGAAAAGAATAGGAGGTCCAGGTTCTCTGTGAGGAGGGCGGAGGCCAAGTGGCTGGCACTGGAAAACAGGAGGCGAGCACCCCAGGTGAGAAAGAAAAAGCCCTCCACACACACACACATACAGAGAGAGAGAGTGCAGTGAGGCAGAATATCAGCAGGGAATCGGGAGGGATCCAGGGAGCCTGCCTTTGGTTCTGTGGTGGTGCCGTAGGGCAGCTGCTTAAGGAGGCTGTGGGTGGACAAAGGGAAAGTGGAGCCGAAGAAGAGAGGAAGGATCATGGAAAGTCTGAGGGCATGGGGTGTCACCTCTCTGAGGGGCTGCATCCCAGATGGTGGGCTCTCGGGGCGTGTGAAGCTGAGTGCGCCTGTCTCCCGGTTCCAGCCCTGCCCTGCCCTGGTTGCCAAGAGAAGTGCAGGGACTTAGGGGTTGCTGAGCAAAAACAGCTGAATCTTGATGGGGTCTTGTTCCTTCACCCCCTGTAGAAAGTCCTTCTAACAGGAGCTCTGTCTCTGTTTCTTCACAGGCTGCTCCGACTGTGGCTGGGAGGAGGTGAGTTCCTGCGAGGACCCAGCCTGGCCGGGGCCACCCCATACTGACCAGTGGGGAATGGAGCTCAGTTCCAACACCCTGGGATGCTGTCTGGTGTCTGGATGCCTGTGGCAGGATTGCAAGTGGGGTCCCCCTCAGGTCCTCCATATGGAACAGCTTCTCCACCGAGACCTGGAATGCCACCGTCTATGATCGATCCCTTCCGGAAGTGCCTGCTTGCTCCACAGATCCAGCGGCCTCCATCGCTGACCCAGTGATGGGGACTGAAAAGATGGCAGACAAGGTCCTACCACAGAGAATTCGTGAGCTAGTCGCAGAGTCTCAGGCCCTCATGGATTTGCTGATTTTGGATGGAAGCCGGATCTGAACATCTTCCGCAGGAGGATGGAGATCCAGGAGGCAGCCAAGGAACCTGTAACGCAAAAGCAGAAACTGCGTATTGACATTGCAACACCTTTACACCTGGCGAGGAGCAATCTGAAGGTGGGGAACACAGAGCCTCATGGGAACTTTGTGTGGAGGGCAAACTCTTGAATGACCCAAGAGCCTAGCAATGGAACTGGACAAAGAGTTGTACAGCCCAAAAAACCATCTGGTAGAGTGGAACCAGATGCCCACAACCCAAGAGACTGATGGCTTCCAGGCCAAGTTCCCAGGCAGTGTCCAGGTGAAATGCACCCTGCTGCTCAGGCTGGACCACCAGCCTGCATAGTACAAACCAGACCCTGTCTGGCTCGCTTGCTGGGCGTTCACACACAGACTCGTGCCAGCATCATTCAGGCCGTCTGGCTCGACATCAAACACAACAAGCTCCAAGACAGTCTTGAGAAGCAGTTTGACCAGATCTCTGGCTGCGTTTGCATGTGATTCTCTGAGATCCCCAGGAAACCAGTGGGGCTCCCACAACACCCAGATCCCATCAATTATGTGATCAGTGTGGACTGTAATGATCAACAAAGCCAGCCTGCTGAGACAGTGGTGTGGAGGTGGATGATCCTTCGAAGGCCCAAATGAGCAACTTCTTGGCTCCACCTCTAAGCAGCAGGAAACAGCGTCCATGGATGTCAAGATCCGTGAGACGATCGAGTCTATTACCAGCTGAAGATGCAGGGAGACTTGAGGTCTTTCCCTGCCACTGGGCACCCCACAGCCTGCCTCTCCTGTACGCTGAAGGCTCTATGTATGTCTGTGTGGGGGGCGTTTCTTCATAATCCTTTGGTGACTGACTCCTTTCTTCAAATGAGAGCAACCGGGCCTCCGCTCTCTGTGCTGCGAACTTGGCTCTCCTACTCTTTAGAAGTAGGAGGTCCAAGTCGTCAGCCTGGGGGACCTGCATATGATAGAAGAGAAACTGGTCAGTGAACAGACAGAGGCAGTGCCCCCCAAAAGAGAAGCGCCCCCCAAAAGAGAAGTGCCCCCCCCACAGAGCCCTGGGTCAGACCCAGTCAAAGAGACCCAGCTGTATTGCTTGAGGTCCTCCCCGGGCTCTGAGCACCCATCAACCAGCCTCTCCGGAACCCTGAAGGATCCCTGAGCCCTGGCTCTTGGGAAACCAGGTCTCTCCTTTAGATGTGGGGAGAAGATGGCTCCCCAGGGGTGTGGGCACTTCTGTGTGTAGGAAAGTGTTCACTACCCATCCTATGGAGATGCTGGAGAGGAGAATCTCCCTTGAGGTCCCCAAGGGACAGCTCCCATGCAGCACCTCCACAGAACCCAAAGGAAGGCTCTGTGGCTCCCTACCGATTCTCTACTGAAATTCCATTTTGGTGCACTCTCTCCTTCCGTATGTCTGTGCAGGAGTGTTTTTCTTCCTCACCTGGGATGTATCCCTCCTGCGCTGGAGCGCCAGCCACCGAGCCTTGATGCTCCTGAGTCTGCACTTGGACCTCCGTTCCTTTACGAAAAGGAGGCCCAGCTCATCACCCTGGGGGACCTGCAGGTGATAGAAGAGAATCTGGTCAGGGAACAGACAGAGGCAGCGCCCTCCAGCAGGGAATTGCCGCCCAAAAGACTCCTTAGCCAGACTCTGGTCAAAGAGATCCAGCAGTATTGCTTGAGGTCTTCCCCAGGCTCTGAGCACCCCTCGGTCAGCCTCCCCTGAACCCTGAAGGATCCCCTGAGCCCTGGCTCTTGGGAAACCAGGTCTCTCCTTTAGATGTGGGAAGAAGATTGCTCCCCAGGGGTGTGGGCACTTCTGTGTGTAGGAAAGTGTTCACTACCCAATTCTATGGAGATGCTGGAGAGGAGAATCTCCCTTTAGCTCCCCAGCATGTCCAGCATTTCCAGAACATCAAGTATAAGCATACTTACTGGTGGTGCCCAGCCGAGGTGGAGTTTAGCTCTCCACTTTCTGCCACCCGACCGGCTGCATAGTCTTGGTCCCAGGTGACCCCTTTGCTGCCTGGAAGACTGCAAGAGGAAAGAGAAGCTGAGCCATTTTTTCCAAATTTCTGAGTGTAATTTTTATACACTCCTTCCCAGAGTCAAACCCACCTCCCTGGCTGTGTCCAAGTCCAGCAGTCCCTCCGTTATCAGGCGCTCCAGGACCCTGGCCCTCAGGACACAGCACTAGGTAGGGAGTCACTGTCAAACCTTCCCAGCTCCTGCTCTGTGAACTATACCTATGGGTGGTATATACCTGGAGGTACAGTATATATACATATACCTGGGGTGCCCAGGTCAGCCTGGGGGATCTGCAGGTGATAGAAGAAAAACTGATCAGGGAAGAGAAAGAGGCAGTGCCCCCCAACACATCCCTTGACCAGACGCACTCAGAGGGACCCGGCGGTACAGCTTGAGGTCCTTCCCTGGGACTGAGCACCCCTCAGCCAGCTTCCTCTGAACCCTGAAGGCTCCCCGAGCCCTGGCTCTTGGGAAACCAGGTCTTTCCTTTAGATGTGAGGAGAAGGTTGCGGATCAGGGATGGGGACACCTCCGTGTATGGGAAATTGTTCATTTACTGTCCTATGGAGATGCTGGAGAGATAGGAGGAAGTGACACTTCTAGCATGCCTCAAGCATGCTTCTAGTGCGGTTCTTTTGAAAAATGACAAAATGGTGTCCAATCATACAAGAGTCATTAAAACCAATTACATGGAGGCTACCGTGTTCCTACCAGTAGAAATAAAGGCATAGAGGCGGTTATCTTTTCTTGCTCTGACACAGAGTACTTGGTCGAGTAACAAGTTTTGATCCAAGACTCTCAGTGCATTCTAAGCAAGTGAGTGAATGTGTGTGTGTGGGGGGGGGGGAATGTTTTTTCTTCCATGTCTTTGGTGCTTGCCTCCTGCCCTTGAGTGCCAGCCATCGGGTCTCCGTCCTCCTTGCTGTGAACTTGGACCTCCTATCCTTTTGGAATAGGAGATCCAAGTCATCTACCTGGTGGACCTGCATGCCCTCCAACACAGCCCTTGGGCAGACCCTGGTCAAAGGGACCCGGCAGTATTGCTTGAGGTCCTTCCCTGGCACTGAGCATCCCTCAGTCAGCCTCCCCTGAACCCGGAAGGCTCCCTGAACCCTGGCTCTTGGGAAACCAGGTCTCTCCTTTAGATATGTGGAGAAGATTGCGGATCAGGGACGTGAGCACCTCTGTGTATGGGAAAGTGTTCATTTCCCATTCTATGGAGATGCTGGAGAGAAGAGTCTTCGTGTCTGTCTTCAGCTTTTCCCACCCATTTCCATAACGTCAGGCATCAGCATACTCACTGGTGGTGCCCAGCCAAGGTAGAGTGACGATTTCCACATTCTTCCACCTGGTTAGCCCCAGAGTCTTTTGCACAGGGGGCTGCATTTGCTCTGCTCCCAGGAAGTCTGCAAGAGCAAACAGGAGTTGAGCCACTTTTGCTGTATTGATCGAGTATGAATTTGACCACCCCTTTCCAGAGGCAGAGTCACAAATTCCTCCTTCCTCCGCCTGGCTGGCAAGAGAAATTTCAAAATGCCTTCATTTCCAGATGTTTCCCTTCAGGGTGGGGTCATCCTTCTTTTTGCTGCAGAGCTCACATGCCTTCCAAGCTTCCTGTGGGAGCAGTGGCAAATCAGCCAGGCTGTTATTCAGTCTTGGCAGCTGAGGACCTCCACACTCCTCCACCGTCTCCTGGCAGCTTATCACAGGGACTCCCCATGGCTCTGTTCTCTAACAAGGGCTACTCTGCAGATTCAGTCCCCCATCCAAGCTGTGACAAGAGTTACTCCCACTTAGCTCCTTCAGGCAGGGCAACAACTCAACCTCCAGACCACACCTCCTGCCATGGAAAATTTGAGGGTATGGAACAGGAGAGAGGACTCCTGGGACAACGAGACCCAGCATTCTTGCTTGAGGGCAGTGTCTGGCACAGACTACCTCTTTGCCACCCTCTCCCGTACCCTGAAAGCTGGGTATTCAGCCAGGGGCCTCGGTCACTGGTTCTTGGGAAACCAGAACTTTCCTTTAGCTGTGAGGAGAACATTGCCTCCCCCAGCGGCACTGTCGTCTTCTCCTGTCCAGTGGTGGTGCCCACCGAGGTGGAGAAAAGAACCCTAGGTTCCCCCACCAGACCAGCTGCACTCTGATGACCCACCTGGTTTTTGGCTTTCTGGAACACTGGCAGAGGAAACAGATGTTTAGACTTCTTTGCCCTCTTGATCAAATGTAGCATTCCCCCGCCCCCCCTCCCCAGCCAGATGCAAGATGGTCCCTGGCTCTCTTAGTTCTTAGGAACTTCATATCTTCCTCACCTCACTCATTTCTCTTCGCACTGCAGTTCTGAGCCACCTGGCCTCCATCCTCCTTTCTTTGAACTTCTTCCTCTGATGCATTCTGAATAGGTCCAAGTTTTTCAAGATCAACACTGGAAGCTGGCTGCAGATGCCGACCTCTCTGTTCCACTGGCCATTTCTGCTCTGCGCAATCAGATGGTCTCTCTCATTTACATGGGTTATGGGTTATTTTTATTGGTTATATAGGGGACCCTTTTGTCGGCTGGGGCAATGTCACTCGGGGAGTGGAAAATTTTGGAGTCCTCCATTTAATTAATTAATTAATTAATTAATTAATTAATTAATTAATTAATTAATTAAATGTTTTCTTTGTGTTACTTTGATTTAAAACTATGTGATTTTATTTTTTTTTTAAAACACACCATGTATGATGTTAGGTTAATTTTCAATGAATAAAATGAAGAATATGGAACTCGATGGACCCTTCTGTTGAGTATCACGAATAGATGTCTGCAGGATGCGTACATAATGAGAATTCTTCTGAGTGGTTGCATTATTCTCCAGCATGCATGTGCTGTTAATGTTAATATTGGGGAAAACCTCAACATGGTCCTGTGTTTTGCAGCTGCAGAGGTTTCCCACATAGAGCTGCCAAAGGGACACAGCGCAGTGCTGAAAAGCAGCTTGTTGGCATCCTTCAGTCTCGGAAGACTATGGTGTCACGCTCTGAATGGTGGTTCTGGAACAGAGTGTCCTCTCCAGTGCGCGAAGCCTGGGTAAAGTAGGTATGGAGGATAGGCTGTTACCCATGCAGCAAATCCCCCCTCTCCACGTCGCTGAAATGGTCCAATGGAAAGGCAGAGGCCAATAGGGTTGGTTCCAGCGGCATCGCAGGAGTTGCCAGAACGTGACTGTGTTCAGCCATGAACTGCCTCAGGGACTCCGGCTCCAGATTTTGCCTCGAGGTTGATTCCTGAAGCCTTTTCCATAACTGGATGTAGCCACAAGGCAGTGGAGGTTTGGGATCAGAGTTTTCCTTCTCTCAGATGAGCTGCCTTCCCAGGCTGATGAGTCCCATCTACCCGGTGGCTGTTTAGTTGCCTCTTACGACAAGTACAGCCAAACTGAGGGCCTATTCTTATCCCCAGCCCCCAGGGGAAAAGCAGCACAACAGCACAAAAGGCTAGATTTGCAGCAGTAGACATAGTCAGAGCCCTGCTGGATCAGTGCAGAGACACCAGCTTGGAAAGCACTAAGACCACCCAATAATAGGCATGAACTGTTCACATCCGAGCATTGGTAAAGCCCTGCTGGATTGGTCCACAGACACCAGCATTGGAAAGCACCTAGACTGAGAGCAACACGGATCTGTGTGGGTGGTTCACTGAAGAGCAGAGGGACGAGTCCAGCAGGATCAGGCCAAGGCCCATCTAGTCCAGCAGTAGACATAAGACAGAGGAAGAGTCCTGCTAGATGACTCCAGCATGGAAAAGCACTGAGTGTCCAGAGACACCAGCATGGAAAGCACTGCTCCATCTTGCCTCTACCCGCTTCCCAAGAAAGGAAATACAGGTTTCTTTCCTCCTGCTTACGGATGGGCGATGCTTTCTGTTGAACTCCAGCAATGCTCTGGTGCCAGGAAGTAAAAAAGGATGCCAGCAGGATGGGAACAGTAGGACAGGAGGTCAGGGGGCAGGGGAAAGCACATCTGAATACATGTCATTGGCTGATGAACAGAGGAGCACCTGAGCACTGACAAAAAAGCAAACACTGGACCATCCAGGTAAAGGAGGAGCAGGAAAGGCAACCCTCAACACACTGTGGCTTGGAAGAAAGCTGCAAAGAAGGCTGAGGAGGGCCAGCGAGGCTGCAGGATGGAAGCTCCGTGGCTCAGGGGGCGGGGAAAAGCAAATGGGCCTCCCTAAGCCCCAAACATGCTACGGCTTGTAAAAAAAAAGCTGCGAAGACGAGCGCTTCGCCAACACAACCAATTTTTTTTGTTTTAAACAGGAATCCACGCCGGGGGGGGGGTGCATTGCATCAGCACCCCTCTCCAGCTAGCCTTGCCTCACACCTGGGGAATTTGCCCCACTTGCTCCCTTCCAGATCCACCTCTGCAAGGACATATCAGTTTACTCCCCCCTTGAACATGTAACATTTCAGAATTCATCTTACCCGAGAAGCAGGAAGGGGGAGTCAGAGAGATGGGGCACAATCCTTACCAGGTCTACTCAGAAGTAAGACCGATTTTGTTCAATGGGGTTTACTCTCAGGAAAGCATGGTTAGTTTTGCAGCCATGGTCTAATGTGGGGAAGGCTGACCTGTCCAGGTAATTAGCAGGATGTCACCTGGGGCCTGAGCAGAGAGCGCTTCGTGTAAAAAATAAGCCCTGAACAGAGGCCGTTGGGTGAGGAGATCTGCAGTGAGATTGTCTCTGGCTGGGCTGCCGGGAGCGGGTGTGGGTCCGATTGACTTCAAGTCAGTTCGGAGGCTCCCAAGTTTTTGTACCCACAAAGACTGGTTTGGAATTTGCACAATTCTGGCTGGGTGGATGGAAATGAAAGCTGATTTGCGCTTGGGAGGTGGCATCATCCTGCAGGGGGCGCCATAATGGGTCTTTGCCCCGAGGCACGGAGCTGGGTGGTCTGCCACTGTCCCAGATTCCTCAACAAACGACAGCCCCCCCACCCAGAATGCATTGGAGGGAGAGAAGTGCACTGACCGTGGGTTAAAGCTGTAGTGGAAATGCAGCCCAGGTCTTCTCCAGAAGCACCAAAATGTATTATTATTTTTTTAAAAACTTTATTAGCCTAATAAAAAACAATCAAGACACCATACAGAACGTTGCCCCACATGCTCCCTGTATGAATGAGAACATGTGTGTCGTATACTTCGTCTTACACTCCCAGGGTTTTGGGTGCTCAGAGTTCTTGATTCCTGAATCCTAGAGCTTCAAGAACCCCTGTTTGGTAGAACTGCCACCACCCTATATGTGCCAGTGCCTCAGTCCAGGGACACTGAGACCCTCTAGGCTTAACTATATCCCTTGTAGGCATTGAGCACTTTCTTTACTTAAAGTCTCAGTCCTCAAGTTACTAGTCCACAATGAGGATTTTTGGTAGCTTGCTGAACGGCTAGCCAGGATTCTGAACCTTTGTCCCCAACAGACAATGAAACAACATGGTAAAAGGATTTTTACTTTATTAAGTACATAGGGTTACAAAAGTTACAAAAGTCAGCAAATGCTAGAGGCATAAAAACTTCTAGGAAACATATCAGCATTGAAATAATAAAGCTAACTGGCTATCTCTATTATTTTCTAACTCTCACCCGGGTCAGCTTCTTTTGTAGAACTTTAGCCCAGTTACCTATGAGGCCACATGGTCCTGGTGGGGCAGGATGTGCACCCACCACCTTTACCACCAAGAGACAAGGCAAAAGACAAAGGAAAAAAAGACCAACACACCCCCCTGGGCTCTGTTCTTACACTTCTCATGCCAACAGGATGGGGTGATTCTGTACTTATTTGAACTGACCAATCAGAACTCTTGGGGACAGAATCTTCTTGAAGTGGGGCTGGATGCTAGCCCTCTTAGTTCTCCCCCTCCCCAATGGGGATTCCTGGGCGCCTCTCTGGCTACTGAGGTGCTACATTATCCCCTTCCATTGAGTTGTAAATTCCTTGCAGCTAGGATGCAAGCCACTTCTAGGTTACTGGGTTACTTTGGTTCAGGCTTTGCAATGCTGCTAGGCCTGAACTGCACATATTCCTGACAATGTGTTAGTACAATCCAAACCCAGGGAAGTGAAACTTATACCTTCAGACCCAAAAGACCAGGTCCCAGCAGCAGATCACACAGTTCAGTTCTCAGAATTCCCAGGTTCCGATCAGCTCCCCCCCTGCTAGTTTCATGTGTGTCTGGAACACATGGCCCTGGATCATGTGTGTTTTTGCATTGCTGGAACGTGCAATTAACAGTATGGAGTAGAAATAGAAGTCTGGGGCACTGAAGAGAACAGAGGAGGGAACAAAATGAATATCCAAAACGAAGACAAAGGCCAGGCCAGTGGATTCCACCTGGGCTTGGTTTGAACATCCGCACACAGTAACAGGGGAGAGAGGAAAGCCAGTCCTTGGAAGCCCGTGCAACTAGCCACTTGGAAGCCTGGTGGGTCCTAACCCACAGTTTGAGAAACGGCATTCAGCCACTAGATGGGGTGAATAATGGAATCTAGTGGAATGAAATTCTAATTATTTCACAGCACAAAGGTAGGAAATGGGATTTTGTTAACTGGGAAATGGGAAATTTTGGCAAATGGGAAAAACAAGGGATTTTTCTCCTTGTCACAAGGCATTTAAAGGTGGATCCCAGTAGCAGTGGTGAGTCAAATCAGTGGATGCCAAGGTCCCACCTGTATTGGTAAGAGGATTTATATATTGCTTTCCAACCAAAGTCCACAAAGTGGTTGATATGACCAGAAGAATGAAAGCCTGGTTCCCTGCCCCGAATGGCTTCCAATTTTTTTTTTTTTTTAGAAGAAGAGACTCCAGCAAACAAGCTGGACAAGAGGGGCCTTTGGCCTGAGCCAACAGGGCTCTTCTTCGGGTCAATGCAGTGAAACAGCACAACCTTCTTCCCCATGTGCGTGTGTGTTTGTGCTCCTCGCTCTTCCTTGCAGTTCCCAAGCCTGACCTGGACTCCTATGTGTCCCTGCGGGTGAAGGAGGAGCAAGAGAACATCCTGGTGGAGCTGGAGACCGACGAGCAGAGGTCAGAAGCTGGGACAGTTGGGCACCTTTGATGCAGAAAACCACATGGTTCTTGGGCTTCACCCCTTTGAGCTTTTAGATCAGTGATTTTCAGCCACACTACTGTGGCACATAAGTGTGTGGAGAATGGTCTGCTGGTGTGCCACGGGAGTTTGTGGGAGGGTCATTTATTAGTAGGGTCACTGGGGGAGGTGAGCCCCCCACCGGCAGTGCGGTGTCAATTGTCCCAAAACCGATGATGTGCCTTGAGCATTTTGAGCGCCTTCAGAGTGTGCTGTGAGATGAAAATGGCTGTTTTAGATGGCTGGTGAATGCCAGCCTTGCCCCAGATTGCTTTGGCCAAGGGGTCTGAATCCATCCACATCATGAAACCAGCTTTCACTCTCACTTGGATGGGGTTGAGTCTGTTGGAGACTTTTGGAGAGTCCCAAATCTGAACACAGGTGTGTTTGTGTTATGATGGATGCCATCTTGGGCGGGTGTGTGTGGGAAGTGGAGGCTGGTGAGGCAGAGAGACAAAGGCTGCAATCCTAACCAACTGACTGACAGAAGGGCAATGCACCTCTGAGGTAAGGGAACAAATGTTGTGTTACCTTGAGGGGGCCTCCGTGACTGCCCCCCCCCCCAACTGCAGGAAGCAGCACATGCCCCACAGGCACAGCTATGTCCGTGCTGGAAACTGGGTTAGGATTGTGCCCAAAGTGAATTTTTTAAAGTCTCAGTAACAAACATGCAACCCAGTCATGGAACCAAAACATGCAAAATACATTAAGAACATAAGAACAGCCCCACTGGATCAGGCCATAGGCCCATCTAGTCCAGCTTCCTGTATCTCACAGCTGCCCACCAAATGCCCCAGGGAGCACACCAGATAACAAGAGACTTCATCCTGGTGCCCTCCCCTGCATCTGGCATTCTGACATAACCCATTTTTAAAATCAGGAGGTTGCACATACACATCATGGCTTGTACCCCATAATGGATTTTTCCTCCAGAAACTCATCCAATCCCCTTTTAAAGGCGTCTAGGCTAGACGCCAGCACCACATCCTGTGGCAAGGAGTTCCACAGACCGACCACACGCTGAGTAAAGAAATTTTCTTTTGTCTGTCCTAACCCTCCCAACACTCAATTTTAGCAGATGTCCCCTGGTTCTGGTGTTATGTGAGAGTGTAAAGAGCATCTCTCTATCCACTCTGTCCATCCCCTGCATAATTTTGTATGTCTCAATCATGTCTCCCCTCAGGCGTCTCTTTTCTAGGCTGAAGAGGCCCAAACGCCGTAGCCTTTCCTCATAAGGAAGGTATATCCAGCCCCGTAATCATCTTAGTTGCTCTCTTTTGCACCTTTTCCATTTCTACTATGTCTTTTTTGAGATGCGGCGACCAGAACTGGACACAATACTCCAGGTGTGGCCTTACCATAGATTTGTACAACGGCATTATAATATTATCCGTTTTGTTCTCAATACCCTTCCTAATGATCCCAAGTATAGAATTGGCCTTCTTCACTGCCGCCGCACATTGGGTCGACACTTTCATCGACCTGTCCACCACCACCCCAAGATCTCTCTCCTGATCTGTCACAGACAGCTCAGAACCCATCAGCCTATATCTAAAGTTTTGATTTTTTGCCCCAATGTGCATGACTTTACACTTACTGACATTGAAGCGCATCTGCCATTTTGCTGCCCATTCTGCCAGTCTGGAGACATCTTTCTGGAGCTCCTCACAATCACTTCTGGTCTCCACCACTCGGAAAAGTTTGGTGTTGTCTGCAAACTTAGCCACCTCACTGCTCACCCCTGTCTCCAGGTCATTTATGAAGAGGTTGAAAAGCACCGGTCCCAGGACAGATCCTTGGGGCACACCGCTTTTCACCTCTCTCCATTGTGAAAATTGCCCATTGACAACCACTCTCTGCTTCCTGACCTCCAACCAGTTCTCAATCCATGAGAGGACCTGTCCTCTAATTCCATGCCTGTTGACCTTTTTCAAAGAATTCTATAAGGTTCGTGAGGCAAGACTTACCCTTACAGAAGCCATGCTGATTCTCCCTCAGCAAGGCCTGTCGGTCTATGTGTTTTGAGATCCTATCTTTGATGAGGCATTCCACCAGCTTACCCGGTATAGATGTTAGGCTGACCAGCCTATAGTTTCCCGGGTCCCCCCTCTTTCCCTTTTTAAAGATAGGCGTGACAATGTGTGTAGGAGAGTGATTTCCAACCCCCATTGAAAGAAAGTCCCATGATGTTTAATGGGGCTTATTCCCAAATTAGCATGGTTGGGATTGCCACCTATGGCTGCAATCCTATGCCCACTTTCCTAGGAGTAAGTGCAATTGAGCACAATGAGACTTACTTCTGAGTAGACATGCCTAGGCTTGTGCTGTAAGCCTGCTTGCTTTCTGCCTCTTTCAGTGAGTATGTGACTGGTTTGGAAGAAGACTCTCAGCACCTGATCCGGTACAAAACCATCGCTCCCCTGGTGGCTTTGGGGGCAATTCAGCTCATCTGAACATCCTCAGAGACATACAGGCAACTATTTTTTTTCGGGGGTGGGAGGAGTTCTGATGATTTATTAAATATCACCAGGACTGCTGGGTGACCAGATCTCCCATCCTTTTCTGCCCTGGGAACCCAACTCTGCTCGCTTGGCAGGGATCGGGCATCTGAACTACTCTGGGTGCTGTGAAATGGCAACAGGAGGCCCGATCTGGAGGATTTGCCCCCCCCCCAAGCTGGCAGCCAAGGGAGGTTGGAGGGGTGGAAAGGAGCACATCTGCTGTTCTGTGTGCATCTGGGAGGTGGCACTGTTTTGCTGTGCTTGTCTGAGCCGTGGCGGCCCAGTAGCATCCACTGCCTTTTGCAAGGGGTGTGTTTGTGAACCCACCTGTGCTGGAGAGTGCTGGAGGTCTCATCGAGCCACCCCCCCCCCATACTTTGCACATGAAAGCCGCAGGAGCCATCTGGGCATTTCTGTAACTTCTGAATGGAGCCATCACAGATTGAGGTGTCTTGGAAATGACAACAAATAGCACCAGCCACCTCCTGAGACAGTTGCCAGAATTAAAACCCAGGACTGCCCTCTTCAGAATGCCCCTTTTTCCCCTTGTTTCGAAGGTGCTGCCCCACCAGCCATCCTCTGCCCCTCCCTTGTCCTCCTCCTCCGTAGAATCATCAGCTAAGACCCCTGGCATTTGGAGAATATTAACAGTGAGTGGAAACAGAACTGGAGCAGGGGGCAGGGCTCTCTTGATAGGCTACCTGGTCTTAGTGCAGATCACTGCCATGATCTTTGGGTAATGGATCAATGGCACCCTTTCAGGCAGTGGTGCAGTCTGGGCCTGGCCCGGCCTTCCTGCTGTTCTGTGTGTCGGGCTGTTCTGATAGATGCAGTACAAAGACGTGGGCAGCCTGCACCGGCACTGGTGGTGGCATTCGGTCTTCGGCAAAGAAGAGTTCATTGCTCAGATAACCAAACTCAGCCCCGAGAAGAGCGGATTCTGCAACGCAGAACCAAAGTTCCAGGCCACAGGGGCTACCCTGAGGCTTCCCAATGTAGGCAAACTCAAAGTCTCCATGAAAGGAGAATGGGTTGGTCACTGCCTCTTTCCCCTCCCTGGCCAGAGGGGCATTTCCGCTTCAATTCAAGCAGCCCCAAACACAGCCTCTGATGCCAGAGTTCAGCCTCCCCCCCCCCCAGCTCTGACACAGACCCGTGTCACAATGCCAGGATTCCGACATCCATGGAGACCAAGAACTTCAAACGATGCTACAGGAGATCACTGGGCAGTGAGCTCACTCAGTACTGGCAGTTGGTCCTGTCCTGTCCAGTACTAGCAGTCATTTCCGAACACTGGTGGGCCAAGATACGGATCATGGAGGTGAGTCTGATTACATGGAATGGCCTTTCGCAGGGGTGGGCAAATATTTAGCAGGAGGGCCACATCATCTCTCTGACACTAGGTTGGGTCAGAATTATAGAATATTTTGAGCCAAAATTTAATCGCTCTAATCCACGCCATCTAATCTAATTTCAAGTTGGATTTGGCCTGATTCAAGACAGAGCACCACATAAGACACACACCAGGGCAAACCCAGTGTGCTTCTTAAGAAAGTTGATTGAATCTGCTCTAGTGAATTATTGAATGACCCAATCCAAAGTGGAACCCCATATAATAATAGGGGGGAGCATTTCGCATTGAAGGCCTTCAACGCCGCCGGAATAAATTTGCCACCTTTACTGTGAAAGAAGCTCAATATTTTGGCTCAAAATATTCTATAATTCTGACCCTAACACTCTTTTATATCACCTCCTTGTTGACCCTTATTTCTCTGGAGTGCAAAAATAAAACCATTGGGAGTTGAGCCTGACTTACTTGGTCATCTGTCCCAAGCCAAGGCTCTCAGGCTCATTAAAGGGAGACTCCTGGATATTCACTCCTCCAATATTTTATCTGCAGCCAATAAAACTTGTTCACCTTTATTTTATCACTTACCAGTTAAAGTAGGCGAAATTCCCAATTATCTTTATATTTTGGAATGCCCAAAGATTAGAAGGGCCTTTTCTATGGCCCGTTGTAACTCTATTCCATCTTCTGTTCTTTGGGGTAGATTTAATGGCATTCCTTTTCAGGAAAGAATTTGTCCCTGTCCTCAGCGGGCTGTAGAAACGTTAGACCACCTTCTTCTTCATTGTCCGCTTCACAATGAGGCCAGAAGGAAATGTCTGACCCTTCAATTTCACCTTAACGCCCTTGCTGAGGATTTTGCTAGATTGCAATTTTTATTAACCTCCAATGATTTTGACATTGTCTCTCAGATAGCCAAATTTATCTCACAAATCGTGACGACTAATCTGAAGCGTGCCCCTACTCTCTGAAGTGTTTGGTTATAAGTGTTATTTGTAGTTTGCTATGTTATGCTTGTGCACTTCTGTATGTTTGTTTGTTTGTTTGTATGCTTAATAATGCCTAATAAAGGTGTCTGAATCTCTCTCACTAGGTTGGGGGCAGGGGGAAAAGAGTTAATTTTCTTTTCAAATTGGAACTTGTTGTTCAGTCGTTAAGTCGTGTCCGACTCTTCGTAACCCCATGGACCACAGCACATCAGGCCCTCCTGTCTACCACTAACTGCCAGAGTTTGTCCTTTCCTGTTCATTGACTCCGTGACACTATCTAACCGTCTCATCCTCTGCCGTCCCCTTCTCCCTTTGCCTTCAATTTCTCCCAGCATCAGGGTCTTTTCTAAGGAGTCCTCCCTTCTCATGAGATGGCCAAAGTGCTGAAGCTTCATCTTCAGCGTCTGTCCTTCCAGTGAAGAGTCAGGGTTGATTTCCTGTAGGACGAACTGATTTGGTCTCCTTGCAGTCCAGGGGACTCTCAAAAGTCTTCTCCAACACCATCATTTGAAAGCGTCTGTTCTTCAGCGCTCAGCCCTCCTTATGGTCCAGCTCTCACAGCCATACCTTACTACTGGGAAAACCATAGCTTTGACTATACCGAGCTTTGTCGGCAAGGTGATGCCTCGGCTTTGCACTAAGTTGTCTAGGCTTCCCATAGCTTTCCTCCCAAGAAGCAAGCGCCTTACAATTTCATGACTGCAACCTCCGTCTGTTACGGTATATCAGGAGTGGCAAATCCCCAGCAGGCCACATGGCACTTTTGAAGTACAGAATCGTGTATGTGCCACTCCACTTTATACTGGCCCTCGCCAGACCTGCTCCGGTGGTTTTGCTCATGTGATGTGCCAAACCTCTGCCCCGCAGTCTTTGCCCTGCCCTGCCCTGGCCCTTGTCACTCCCTTTTGGGCCTCAAGCCATGTCTGGGATGGATGGCTAAGGCAGAGAGTTGGTTTGGAGATTGATGGTCCTGGATGCCAGATTGGGCTGGGAAAGTGCCAGAGGAACTGGAGTGGACACTATTGCTTGTTTGGGCTTTCTTGTTCTTATGTCTTGGATGGAAATGTGTTCCCTGCCTAAGTATTCTATTCAGTGTTTCCCAAACTGTGGGTCGGGACCCCCTTGGTGGGTGTGACCCTATTCTGCTGGGTCCCTCAGATCCTACAAAGAAAACACGGGTGAGCGAAAGATAACTCACGCCTCCAGCCCTGAGGCTGTTCCAAAACCAGATAGCTGCTGTGTGCCCTGCAAAGAGCTGAGCTCCTGCAGTTTTCAGGCCTGAGTCAATTTGGGAAGCTCAATGCTGGAAAGTCTTTTTCCTGGTGTGTGTTTTCCATCAGTGAAAGGTGGTGGGGGAAGGTGAACGAAGCCCCTCAAGCCTTGAGACTATTCATTAGGGCTGCTTCATTAGGAGAAATGGATCCAGGTTCTAGCAAATAAAGCTATGACTTTTTTCTAGATCACCCCTTTGGTAAGTCTCATCGAGTGGGTTCTCATAGAGCAGTGGTGGCGAACCTATGGCACGCGTGCCAGAGAGGGCACTCCGAGCCGTCTCTGTGGGCACGCCTCTGAGCCAGACAGCCTGGAGAGGGGCACTGAAGCTGCTGTCGCTCTAAAGAAAATGGAGGCTCTCTCTGAGACTCCTTGTGTGGGCAGGGAGGGCGGGCTGCTTCCCTCTGCCCCCTGAGCTCACTGCCCTCCTCTCCCTTCGCTCCACTGCCCCAAGTTTGTTTCCCTTTTCAGTTTTGCCCGCTCTGCAGCCTTAAGGTCCCTGCTTTTCCCTTCCCCAACTCTCCAGCAGGCTCAGCCAATCAGCATCCAGCAGGCTCCTGGCTCTTTCTGTTGGAATGGCTCAGGGCCCTTCACTGGCTGACCACCAGCCAATCCTGAGCCGCCCTCCTCCTCAGCCATTGTGAGCCTTTGCAGCCCGCCTTTCCCTGAGCAGCTCCCCACTCAGCGCCAGGAGAGGCTTTTCCTCCACAGCACAGGCACAGCTGGGGGGGAGCAGCGCAGCCAGAGACAAGTCCTGCGTGTCTACTCAGAAGTAAGCCCCATTAGTGTCAATGAGGCTTACTCCCAGGAAAGAGTGGCTGGGATTGCAGCCTTGGAGCCCACTTCTGTGGGTGGTTTTTTTTAAATTTTATTGTTTGAGAAAATGAACAGCGGCAAGGTCTTGCAGTCACTCCCTCCCTGCCAATATTTCCTTACCCAGCATGTAATTAGTCTGTGGAACTCTTTGCCACAGGAAGCAGTGATGACAACTTGCCTAGATGCCTTTAAGAAGGGATTGGACAAATTTCCTGAGGAAATGTTCATTATGGGTTACAAGTAATAGTAGGTAAAAGATTTTATCTAAACTAAAACCTCAGTATTCAGGTTAAATTGCCGTGTTGGCACTTTGCGATAAATAAGTGGGTTTTGGGTTGTGGTTTGGCCACTCGGTCTCTAAAAGGTTTGCCATCACTGTCATAGAGTGTCATTTTAAAAATGGGGTCCTGGTGCCAAAATCTTTGAGAACCACTGCTCTGTTTGCTTATTGTGCAAAGGCCCTCTGTTTACCACTCTTTAAGGATCAGGGCAGTGAACATCGTCCTCCTGTCTCAGGACAGCGCCCAACACAAGCTGAAGCAGAGTCACAGAGCAGAAGAATATTTTTCCAATTCCTCCACTACTCCTTTGCCCCTAAAAATAAACTAGGAACCCAGACAATAGCAAGGTCTCAAAGAAAAACCTTGACTACAGTTTGCAATGTACACAGCTCGGCTGGGAGTAGCACAGGTCCTGGACTGGGGTCCTTCCCCTCTTTATGATTCACAGACCCCTCCCCAACACAGTACCTACAATGTCCCCAATGACACCCCCTTCACCAGTCTGTCAAACCATCATCACCCCAGTCCTACTAGGTCCCAGTATGAGTTCAAAACATCTCAGTGGCTTTTACTCAGTGGGTTTTCCTTTCCATATGGATGGTAGGGAACAGAATGCCTCAATCTGCATTGGTAATGGTGAACCATCTAACCCAGGGGTCTCCAAACTATGGCCCGGGGGCCAGATCTGGCCTGCCACAGGATTTTATCCGCTCTGCAGCAACTTAAAATACTATTTCCCAACCACTTGGTCGGAAAGTTGACGTGTGCAGTTCTGTCTGCCGCCTTCCTTTCCATATGGCCAGAGCGGTGTCAGGCTGGTGACCCGTTTCCAGTCAGCTGGGCCATAAGCTCTAAGACCAGCCAATCGTAAATCTTCACGGTTCGTCTCACCCCTGCCAAGGAAACAAATCAGGTTTCCGCAGGTTGATTTTTTCAACCATGCTGTAAAACGATTGCAGTGAGGAAAGAGTGTCCTTTTCCTCACGTAAACGTTTCATCACAATCCAGGCTTCTGCAACGCTCGGGCTGAGACTGTGCGCCTTGCAGTGCTCCTCTTTGTCCCATTGAAAGCAGACTTCTTGTGGTTCAAGAAAATGAGTGAAATACACAGTGTGGCCCTCGTTCTGAAAAGGTTGCAGAGCCCTGCCCTCGGCATCTGTCCTCTTCTCCTTCACTCCGTTTCCCTCTTCCCTTTCAAGTCCAGGAGCAGCAGAGGTGCCCCCAGGGGAAAGGGTGGGGAGCGCTTGGCCTGCCTCTCTTTGGGCACAATCCTAAGCAGGTCTGCTCAGAAGTAAGTCCTCTAGTGTTCAATGGGACTTACTTCCAGGACAGTGAGGTCAGGATTGCAGCCTTTGTCACCACCCATAAGTATAGTTCCCAGAGCAGGAGCTGGGAAGGTTTGACAGTGACTCCCTACCTAGTGCTGTGTCCTGAGGGCCAGGGTGCTGGAGCGCCTGATAACGGAGGGACTGCTGGACTTGGACACAGCCAGGGAGGTGGGTCTGCCTCTGGGAAGGAGTGTGTAAAAATTACACTCAGAAATTTGGCAAAAACGGCTCAGCTTCTCTTTCCTCTTGCAGTCTTCCAGGCAGCAAAGGGGCCACCCGGGACAAAGACTGTGCGGCCGGTCGGGTGGCCGAACGTGGAGAGCAAAACTCCACCTCGGCTGGGCACCACCAGTAAGTATGCTTATACCTGATGTTCTGGAAATGCTGGGGAGCTCAAGGGAGATTCTCCTCTCCAGCATCTCCATAGGATGGGTAGTGAACACCTTCCTACACAATGAAGTGCCCACACCCCTGGGGAGCCATCTTCTCCCCACATCTATAGGACAGACCTGGTTTCCCAAGAGCCAGGGCTCAGGGTTCGGGGGAGGCTGCCCAAGGGGTGCTCAGAGCCCGGGGAGGACCTCAAGCAGTACTGCTGGGTCTCTTTGACCAGGTCTGGCTAAGGAGTCTTTTGAGCGGCAATTCCCTGCTGGAGGGCGCTGCCTCTGTCTGTTCCCTGACCAGATTCTCTTCTATCCCCTGCAGGTCCCCCAGGGTGATGAGCTGGGCCTCCTTTTCGTAAAGAAACGGAGGTCGGAGTGCAGACTCCGGAGCGTCAAGACGCGGTGGCTGCTGCTCGAGCGAAGGAGGGAAACACCCCAGGTGAGGAAGAAAAACACTCCTGCACACACGTACGGAAGGAGAGAGTGCACTGAAACGGAATTTCAGTAGAGAATCGGTAGGGAGCCAGAGAGCCTTCCTTTGGGTTCTGTGGAGGTGCTGTAAAGACGAGCATTGGGTGCCTCCTGGGACCAAGTGCCTCACTGGGACCAAGTGCCCAGGTAAGTGACTGAGTGCCCATTCCACCACGCACAGTAGGAAATGTGCTGTAAAGCACATTTGCAAGTCCTCAGCGCTGGCGGAGCGCTGGAGCGAGCCCAGTGTCGGCTCCAAGCCAGGACCCCAAAGGTAGCATTCTTGCAAGTCCGACCTGTTCCACGTGCAGGGCCAGTTAGGCAGGCGGAGCTCAGGGGTGTTAATGCATGGCTGAGACAGTGGTGTTGGTAGGAGTGTTCAGATTTGCTGGGCACTGGGGAGCATTTTGGGACAAGTTGGGCCTGTAGGAGAGGGAAGGTCTTCACTTGGACCAAAATGAAGTCAGACCGCTGGCACGTAACATGAAAAAGGTGGCAGAGCAGCTTTTCTGCTGAACTCTGGGGGAAAGCCAACAAGAGCCGAGGGGTGGCTAGTTCCGGACTCCTCATCCCTAGGGGTTATGGCAGATAGAGAACAACAAGCAAATGACATAGTGCGAATTAGGATGGAAGCATGATGGTCGTTGACAACCAGGCCAGCAAAATGAGACGCTGTGGGGATCAAGGCACAAATATTTCAGGGACTCCATATACAGGTGCTTTTATGTGAATGCCTGAAGTCTCTGAGCAGAGATGGGAGAGCGGGAATGTTTGGTGGCTGGGGAGAACATTGATACAGTGGGCAGAACGGAAACCTGATGGAATGCGGAGAACCAGTGACATACAGCCATCCCAGGTTATCAACCCTATGGGAGGGACAGGGAGGAGCGTGATGGAGATGGGGTGGCCATGTATGTCCAAGAAGGGGTAGAATCTAGCAGGGTTGCAATGGAAGGCGGGACTGCCTCCACCACAGTAGTTTAACTACTGTGGGTTAAACTACCAGGCCTGAAGAACAATGTCATAGGGTGTGCGATCGTCCTCTAGACCAAAAACCTGAAGGGGACCTCAGAAAGAGGAAACAGATCAGGGAGGTGTCGAGGAGGGACAGGGGTGTCATCCTGGGAGACTTCAATTATCCTCATACCGACTGAGTCAATGCCTGCTCTGGTCACAAAAGAGAGACCCGGTAGCTTGACACACTAACTAGCTGTGCCTTGGAGCAGCTAGTCAGGAAGCCCGCCAGAGAGCCAAGAGTTGACTGTGGATTTCATATTGTGCGGTAGTCAGGACCTGGTTAGAGCTGTAATGGTTACTGAGCCGTTGGGGAACAGTGACAGTGCTGCAATCCGTTTTGCCAGGCATGTCGGGGGAAGAGAGCCAAGCAAATCGGACACCAAATCCCAAAGGGAGGGCTTGCCCCAGATGCGGAGGCTGTTGGAAAGAAGTGGAAAGGGAAGGTCCAAAGAGTCCAGTCCCTCCAGAGTGCAGGGAGGCTGTTGAGAATAGCGGTGGTAGAGGCCCAGCAGACGTGTGTACCGCATAGAAAGAAGGGCTCGACTGAGTCCAAGAGGGTGCCGGCACGGCTAATGAGAGTCTGTAAAAGGCAAGGAAGCTTCCTTCCATCAGGGGAAGTCTTGCCCAGAGGAGGAGAATCAACAGGAACAGAAACCACAGAACACCAGAACCAGGGGACATCCCTGAAAATTGAGTGTAGTAGTAGTAGTAAACCTTTAATGGCATAAATACATCAATAAATAATAAATTACAAGACAATATTACCATAAAATATGTAACATAAGCAACATGAATTGAAAGAGAAATTTACAAAGAGAAAAAACTGTTATAGTTATAGTTATAGTCCTGGTTGGACGAACAGTTTTTTTTTTCTCTTTGTAAAATTGAGTGTTCGGAGAGTTAGGACCGACAAAAGAAAATATTTCTTTAACCAGCGTGTGATTAGTCTGTGGAACTCCTTGCCACAGGATGTGGTGATGCCGTCTGGCCTAGATACCTTGAAAAGGGGATTGGACAGATTTGTGGAGCAAAACTCCATCACAGGTTACAAGACATGATGGGCATGTACAGGCTGAGATTGGCCGGTCGCTCATCATGAGGGCCGAGTAGGAATTTTTTCCGTCCTCTGAATTATCCGTGGATAATTTCATTTCTTTCAGTTCTTTTGCCTGTCCCAGAAAGGGGGGGGGGAGGGATGTTCTGTAAGATTCATGTTTTTAAAGTTAGTCACTGTGGTGTCTTTGTGGGGGGTGTGAGGGTCAACAAAATACCACATGCAGGGGAGTGGCACCAAGATGCAGGTCTCTTGTGGTCTTGCGTGCTCCTGGAGACTCTGGTGGGACTCTGGGAGACTCAGAAAGCTGGACTAGATGGGCCCTGGGCCTGATCCAGCAGGGCTCTTCTTCTGAAGGGGGAGGGTAAATATGACACTCAGTAAAGATGGCAAAAATGGCTTCTGTTTCCCCTTGCAGACTTCCGAGCCGGAGAGCAGATGCAGCCTGCTGTGTAAACAACTCTGCGGCCGGTGGGGTGGAGGGACCTGGAAGTGGAAACTCCACCTCGGCTGGGCACCTCCAGTGAGTATTCAAGCACTACTGCCAAGTCTGGCCAAGGCCTCTGTGGGGGGGGGGCACTTCTCTGTTGGAGGGCACTGCCTCTGTCTCTCTCCTGACCAGTTTCTCTACTATCTCATGCAGGTCCCCCAGGCAGAGGATTTGGGCCTCCTATTTGAAAAGAATAGGAGGTCCAAGTTCTGTGTGAGGAGGGCGGAGGCCAAGTGGCTGGCGCTGGAGAACAGGAGGCGAGCACCCCAGGTGAGAAAGAAAAAGGCCCCCCCCCACACACACACGCACGCAAATGCACACAGAGAGAGAGAGAGAGAGAGAGAGTGCACTGAGGCGGAATATCGGGAGGGATCCAGGGAGCCTGCCTCTGGTTCTGTGGTGGTGCCATAGGGCAGGTGCTTAAGGAGGCTGTGGGTGGATGAAGGGAAAGTGGAGCTGAAGAAGAGAGGAAGGATCATGGAAAGTCTGAGGGCATGGAGGGGGTGTCACCTCTCTGAGGGGCTCCATCCCGGATGGTGGGCTCTGGGGGGGTGTCAAGTTGAGTGCGCCTGTCTCCTGGTTCCGGCCCTGCCCTGCCCTGGGTGCCGGGAGAAGTGCAGGGACTTATGGGTTGCTGAGCAAAAACAGCTGAATCTTGAAGGGGTCTTGTTCCCTCACCCCCTGTACAAAGTCCTTCTAACAGGAGCTCTGTCTCTATTTCTTCACAGGCTGCTCCGACTGGGGCTGGGAGGAGGTGAGTTCCTGCGAGGACCCAGCCTGGCCGGGGCCACCCTGTACTGACCTGTGGGGATTGGAGCTCAGTTCCAACACCCTGGGATGCGGTCTGGTGTCCGGATGCCTGTGGCAGGGTTGCAAGTGGGGCCCCCTCGGGTCCTCCATATGGAACAGCTTCTCCACCGAGACCTGGAATGCCACCGTCTATGAGGGACCCCTCCCGGAAGCGCCTGCTTGCTCCACAGACCCAGCCGCCTCCGTCGCTGACCCAGTGACGAGGACTGAAAAGACGGCAGGCAAGGTCCCACCACAGAGAATCTGTGAGCTGGTCGCAGAGTCTCAGGCCCTCATGGAACCCTCGTAGGGTTCTCATTGTGTGTTAGGGAGGGTGATCAGAGGATGCCAAAGGCATGGAGGAAGCCACAGAGTCTGGGTCACCTTGATGTCTGTTGCCTGCTTTGGACTTGCAGGCCTGGGTGGACGAGAAGTTTTCCCCAGAGTTTCTGGAGAGCAAGTCTGAAGTTGTCAGTAATATTGAATGAAACAACAGACTAAATCAAGAGAGATGATTTTAACAACTAGGTGAAATCCATGTCCTGGAGATAACTTTGTTTTCTCTTGAAGACGGAGAAATCTTTCCACCTGTCCTGGAGAAGGAGAAGACCCGGGCAGAGGGGAAGCCGTCTCTCCTGTCTCTGGAAGGCTTGCCTTTGCAAAAGAGTGAGTGGCGGGGGGAACGAAGGGGGTTCCTGGTCTCTGAATCCGACTCTGCTTGCTCCACAGACCCAGCCGCCTCCCTCGCTGACCCAGTGACGAGGACTGAAAAGATGGCAGACAAGGTCCCACCACAGAGAATTCGTGAGCTAGTCGCAGCGTCTCAGGCCCTCATGGATTTGCTGGTTTTGGACGGAAGCGGGATCTGAACTTCGTCCGCAAGAGGATGGAGATCCAGGAGGCAGCCAAGGAACCTGTAACGCAAAAGCAGAAACTGCGTATTGACGTTGCAACACCTTTACACCTGGCGAGGAGGAATCTGAAGGTGGAGAACACAGAGCCTCATGGGAACTTTGTGTGGAGGGCAAACTCTTGAATGACCCAAGAGCCTAGCAATGGAACTGGACAAAGAGTTGTACAGCCCAAAAAACCATCTGGTAGAGTGGAACCAGATGCCCTCCAACACAGCCCTTGGGCAGACCCTGGTCAAAGGGACCCGGCAGTATTGCTTAAGGTCCTTCGCTGGCACTGAGCATCCCTCAGTCAGCCTCCCCTGAAGGCTCCCTGAACCCTGGCTCTTGGGAAACCAGGTCTCTCCTTTAGATATGAGGAGAGGATTGCGGATCAGGGCACCTCTGCGTATGGGAAAGTGTTCCTTTCCTGTTATATGGAGATGCTGGAGAGAAGAGTCTTCCTGTCTGTCTTCAGCTTTTCCCACCCATTTCCATAACATCAGGCATCAGCATACTCACTGGTGGTGCCCAGCCAAGGTGGAGTGACGATTTCCACATTCTTCCACCTGGTTAGCCCCAGAGTCTTTTGCACAGGGGGCCGCATTTGCTCTGCTCCCAGGACGTCTGCAAGAGCAAACAGGAGTTGAGCCACTTTTGCTGTATTGATCGAGTATGAATTTGACCACCCCTTTCCAGAGGCAGAGTCACAAATTCCTCCTTCCTCCCCCTGGCTGGCAAGAGAACCTCCGAGATCCCTTCTGAAGCAATGACCAGTTGACACCATGAAGACACGGAGGCCAGGGTGTCAGGTTGAGTGCAGGGAGCAAACTTGTTATACTAGCAGCTCTCTGGCCTTTTATTCACACCCTCCCAGAAAACAATACAGAACAAAACTTGGGTTGCTTTCGGCCACTGATAAAACACTCTTTCTCAAGCAACAACACATTCCTCACTTCTGAGCACTAACTCTTAGCTAAAAAGCCATAGCTCATCCCTGTTTTCCTGCACTGGGCCTCACGCTCACAAAGCCCATACCAAGGTTTGCCTCGGAAGGGGCGGGCGTGCCCGCCAGTTGTTGCCAAGTCTTGCCTAAAGCTCTGAAGCCCAGTGCCGCTACACTGCTATACTACATCCCTTCATTTCCAGATGTTTCCCTTCAGGGTGGGGTCATCCTTCTTTTTGCTGCAGAGCTCAAATGCCTTCCAAGCTTCCTGCGGGAGCAGTGGCAAATCAGCCAGGCTGTTATTCAGTCTTGGCAGCTGAGGACCTCCACACTCCTCCACCGTCTCCTGGCAGCTTATCACAGGGACTCCCCATGGCCCTGTTCTCTAACAAGGGCCACTCTGCAGATTCAGTCCCCCATCCAAGCTGTGACAAGAGTTACTCCCACTTAGCTCCTTCAGGCAGGGCAACAGCTCAACCTCCAGACCTCACCTCCTGCCATGGAAAATTTGAGGTTATGGAACAGGAGAGAGGACTCCTGGGACAACGAGACCCAGCATTCTTGCTTGAGGGCACAGGGTAGTCTGGCACAGACTACCTCTTTGCCACCCTCTCCCGTACCCTGAAAGCTGGATATTCAGCCAGGGGCCTCGGTCACTGGTTCTTGGGAAACCAGGACTTTCTTTTAGCTGTGAGGAGAACACTGCCTCCCCCAGCGGCACTGTCGTCTTCTCCTGTCCGGGAAAGGGTTTGCAGCCCGCCCCTTTGAGAGCTCTTGGATGCTGGAGAACAGAATCTTCGAGTAGAGGACACCCCACATGATGACTATCCTGTTCCACACTCGCTCGTCCATTGCTCACAGTTGTGCAATCGCCCATAGCGCATGTGGTCATGCACACTGTTCCCCCACACCTAACTTGAGGCCATGCATCCCAAAGTAATGATTTTGTGCCTCTGTGAGGACAGGCAAATGGATGCTGAATAGCAGAGCATGCAGGGGGCATGCTGAAGACCACCCAGTGCCTGAAATGATATGCAAAATGATGCCCCCTTACCCTGTAGCATACCAGACTCAGTGGTGGTGCCCACTGAGGTGGAGAAAAGAACCCTAGGTTCCCCCACCAGACCAGCTGCACTCTGATGACCCACCTGGCTTTCGGTTTTTGGGGTCTGGAACACTGGCAGAGGAAACAGATGTTTAGCCTTCTTTGCCCTCTTGATCAAACATAGCATCCCGCCCTTCCCAGGTGCAGACTGGCCCCTGGCACTCTCTCAGTCCTCTCTCAGACTCGCCAGGAGGCTACTCTCGCTGACATCGAAAGTTCCAGTGGAGCATGGGTGTTGCCTGAGAAACTGGTATTGATGTGATGTGTTGGTCATGCCCACTGGGCCCTCTGATACACAGGGACCTTCACCCTGTGCCTTACCTGGAGGAGCCAGCCTCTGGTGAGCTGCTGACAGAGAAGCCCACGCATACATCTCCATCACATCAGCAGTAGTGCCCAAGCGAGTTGGAGGAACAGAAGTCTGGTTTGCTCACCCAGCTGCCACACTTGCTTAGGCCCAGGGGGCTCAGGAATTTTCTTGGCCTGAAATGCTGTGAAAGGAAACAGAAGTTTAGACTTCTTTGCCCTCTTGATCAAATGTAGCATTCCCCCGCCCCCCTCCCCGGCCAGATGCAAGATGGTCCCTGGCTCTCTTAGGAACTCCATATCTTCCTCACCTCACTCATTTCTCTTCGCACCGCAGTTCGGAGCCACCTGCCCTCCATCCTCCTCTTCCTCTGATGCATTCTGAATAGGTCCAAGTCCTCGCCCTCCTCATTTTCCTTCCTGCCCCAACTCTGAGCCACCTCTCCTCCATCCTCCTCTCCTTGAACTTCTACCTCTGTGGCATCCTGAACAGGACCAACTCCTGGCCCTCTCTGAGCCACCTGGCCTCCGTTCTCTTCTCGTTGACCTTCTACCTTGGATGCGTCCTGAACAGACCCAAGTCCTCGCCGGCCCCTTTGGGAGGAGACACCACAGGCATCAAGTCCAGCACTGTCCTCCTTTCTTCCCACTTCCTGGGTGACTTTTCTCCCACTTGGTGTCTCTGCTGCTGTAGTTTGGGGTTTTTCAAGATGGCCACTGGAAGCTGGCTGCAGGTGCCGACCTTTCCGTTCCACTGGCCATTTCTGCTCTGCGCCATCAGATGGTCTCTCTCATTTACATGGGTTATGGGTTATTTTTATTGGTTATATAGGGGACCCTTTTGTCGGCTGGGGCAGTGTCACTCGGAGAGTGGAAAATTTTGGAGTCCTCCATTTAATTAATTAATTAATTAAATGTTTTCTATGTGTTACTGTGATTTAAAACGATGTGATTTTATTTTTACAAAAACACAGTATGTATGATGTTGATTTTCAATGAATAAAATGAAGAATATGGAACTTGATGGTCCCTTCTGTTGAGTATCACGAATAGATGTCTGCAGGATGCGTACATAATGAGGATTCTTCTGAGTAGTTGCTTTATTCTCCAGCATGCATGTGCTGTTCATGTTAATATTGGGGAAAACCTCAACATGGTCCTGTGTTTTGCAGCTGCAGAGGTTTCCCACATAGAGCTGCCAAAGGGACACAGCACAGCCCTGAAAAGCAGCACAACAGCACAAAAGGCTAGATTTGCAGCAGTAGACATAGGAAGAGCCCTGGATGTAGGCTGGATCCATTACTGGATGTAGCCACAAGGCAGTGGAGGTTTGGGATCAGAGTTTTCCTTCTCTCAGATGAGCTGCCTTCCCAGGCTGATGAGTCCCATCTACCCGGTGGCTGTTTAGTTGCCTCTTACAACAAGTACAGCCAAACTGAGGGCCTATTCTTATCCCCAGCCCCCAGGGGAAAAGCAGCACAACAGCACAAAAGGCTAGATTTGCAGCAGTAGACATAGGAAGAGCCCTGCTGGATCAGTGCAGAGACACCAGCTTGGAAAGCACTGAGACCACCCAATAATAGGCATGAACAGTTCACATCCGAGCATTGGTAGAGCCCTGCTGGATTGGTCCACAGACACCAGCATTGGAAAGCACCTAGACTGAGAACAATAGGGATCTGTGTGGATGGTTCACTGAAGAGCAGAGGGACGAGTCCAGCAGGATCAGACCAAGGCCCATCTAGTCCAGCAGTAGACATAAGACAGAGGAAGAGTCCTGCTAGATGACTCCAGCATGGAAAAGCACTGAGTGTCCAGAGACACCAGCATGGAAAGCACTGCTCCATCTTGCCTCTACCCGCTTCCCAAGAAAGGAAATACAGGTTTCTTTCCTCCTGCTTACGGATGGGCGATGCTTTCTGTTGAACTCCAGCAATGCTCTGGTGCCAGGAAGTAAAAAAGGATACCAGCAGGATGGGAACAGTAGGACAGGAGGTCAGGGGGCAGGGGAAAGCACATCTGAATACATGTCATTGGCTGATGAACAGAGGAGCACCTGAGCACTGACAAAAAAGCAAACACTGGACCATCCAGGTAAAGGAGGAGCAGGAAAGGCAACCCTCAACACACTGTGGCTTGGAAGAAAGCTGCAAAGAAGGCTGTGGAGGGCCAGCGAGGCTGCAGGATGGAAGCTCCGTGGCTCAGGGGGCGGGGAAAAGCAAATTGGCCTCCCTAAGCCCCAAACATGCTACGGCTTGTAAAAAAAAAAGCTGCGAAGACGAGCGCTTCGCCAACACAACCAATTTTTTTTGTTTTAAACAGGGATCCACGCCGGGGGGGGGGGGTGCATTGCATCAGCACCCCTCTCCAGCTAGCCTGGCCTCACACCTGGGGAATTTGCCCCACTTGCTCCCTTCCAGATCCACCTCTGCAAGGACATATCAGTTTACTCCCCCCTTGAACATGTAACATTTCAGAATTCATCTTACCCGAGAAGCAGGAAGGGGGAGTCAGAGAGATGGGGCACAATCCTTACCAGGTCTACTCAGAAGTAAGACCGATTTTGTTCAATGGGGTTTACTTTCAGGAAAGCATGGTTAGTTTTGCAGCCGTGGTCTAATGTGGGGAAGGCTGACCTGTCCAGGTAATTAGCAGGATGTCACCTGGGGCCTGAGCAGAGAGCGCTTCATGTAAACAATAAGCCCTGAACAGAGGCCGTTGGGTGAGGAGATCTGCAGCGAGATTGTCTCTGGCTGGGCTGCCGGGAGCGGGTGTGGGTCCGATTGACTTCAAGTCAGTCCGGAGGCTCCCAGGTTTTTGTACCCACAAAGACTGGTTTGGAATTTGCACAATTCTGGCTGAGTGGATGGAAATGAAAGCTGATTTACGCTTGGGGGGCAGCAGCATCCTGCAGGGGGCGCCATAATGGGTCTTTGCCCCGAGGCACGGAGCTGGGTGGTCTGCCACTGTCCCAGATTCCTCAACAAACGACAGCCCCCCCCACCCAGAATGCATTGGAGGGAGAGAAGTGCACTGACCGTGGGTTAAAGCTGTAGTGGAAATGCAGCCCAGGTCTTCTCCAGAAGCACCAAAATGTATTATTATTTTTTTAAAAACTTTATTAGCCTAATAAAAAACAATCAAGACACCATACAGAACGTTGCCCCACATGCTCCCTGTATGAATGAGAACATGTGTGTCGTATACTTCGTCTTACACTCCCAGGGTTTTGGGTGCTCAGAGTTCTTGATTCCTGAATCCTAGAGCTTCAAGAACCCCTGTTCGGTAGAACTGCCACCACCCTCTATGTGCCAGTGCCTCCGTGCAGGGACACTGAGACCCTCTAGGCTTAACTATATCCCTTGTAGGCATTGAGCACTTTCTTTACTTAAAGTCTCAGTCCTCAAGTTACTAGTCCACAATGAGGATTTTTGGTAGCTTGCTGAACGGCTAGCCAGGATTCTGAACCTTTGTCCCCAACAGACAATGAAACAACATAGTAAAAGGATTTTTACTTTATTAAGTACATAGGGTTACAAAAGTTACAAAAGTCAGCAAATGCTAGAGGCATAAAAACTTCTAGGAAACATATCAGCATTGAAATAATAAAGCTAACTGGCTATCTCTATTATTTTCTAACTCTCACCCGGGTCAGCTTCTTTTGTAGACCTTTAGCCCAGTTACCTATGAGGCCACATGGTCCTGGTGGGGCAGGATGTGCACCCACCACCTTTACCACCAAGAGACAAGGCAAAAGACAAAGGAAAAAAAGACCAACACACCCCCCTGGGCTCTGTTCTTACACTTCTCATGCCAACAGGATGGGGTGATTCTGTACTTATTTGAACTGACCAATCAGAACTCTTGGGGACAGAATCTTCTTGAAGTGGGGCTGGATGCTAGCCCTCTTCGTTCTCCCCCTCCCCAATGGGGATTCCTGGGCGCCTCTCTGGCTACTGAGGTGCTACGTTATCCCCTTCCATTGAGTTGTAAATTCCTTGCAGCTAGGATGCAAGCCACTTCTAGGTTACTGGGTTACTTTGGTTCAGGCTTTGCAATGCTGCTAGGCCTGAACTGCACATATTCCTGACAATGTGTTAGTACAATCCAAACCCAGGGAAGTGAAACTTATACCTTCAGACCCAAAAGACCAGGTCCCAGCAGCAGATCACCCAGTTCAGTTCTCAGAATTCCCAGGTTCCAATCAGCTCCCCCCCTGCTAGTTTCATGTGTGTCTGGAACACATGGCCCTGGATCATGTGTGTTTTTGCATTGCTGGAACGTGCAATTAACAGTATGGAGTAGAAATAGAAGTCTGGGGCACTGAAGAGAACAGAAGAGGGAACAAAATGAATATCCAAAACGAAGACAAAGGCCAGGCCAGTGGATTCCACCTGGGCTTGGTTTGAACATCCGCACACAGTAACAGGGGAGAGAGGAAAGCCAGTCCTTGGAAGCCCGTGCAACTAGCCACTTGGAAGCCTGGTGGGTCCTAACCCACAGTTTGAGAAACGGCATTCAGCCACTAGGTGGGGTGAATAATGGAATCTAGTGGAATGAAATTCTAATTATTTCACAGCACAAAGGTAGGAAATGGGATTTTGTGAAATGGGAAATTTTGGCAAATGGGAAAAACAAGGGATTTTTCTCCTTGTCACAAGGCATTTAAAGGTGGATCCCAGTAGCAGTGGTGAGTCAAATCAGTGGATGCCGAGGTCCCACCTGTATTGTTAAGAGGATTTATATATTGCTTTCCAACCAAAGTCCACAAAGTGGTTGATATGACCTGAAGAATGAAAGCCTGGTTCCCTGCCCCCAATGGCTTCCAATTTTTTTTTTTAGAAGAAGAGACTCCAGCAAACAAGCTGGACAAGAGGGGCCTTTGGCCTGAGCCAACAGGGCTCTTCTTCGGGTCAATGCAGTGAAACAGCACAACCTTGTTCCCCATGTGCGTGTGTGTTTGTGCTCCTCACTCTTCCTTGCAGTTCCCAAGCCTGACCTGGACTCCTTTGTGTCCCTGCGGGTGAAGGAGGAGCAAGAGAACATCCTGGTGGAGCCGGAGACCGACGAGCAGAGGTCAGAAGCTGGGACAGTTGGGCACCTTTGATGCAGAAAACCACATGGTTCTTGGGCTTCACCCCTTTGAGCTTTTAGATCAGTGATTTTCAGCCACACTACTGTGGCACATAAGTGTGCGGAGAATGGTCTGCTGGTGTGCTACAGGAGTTTGTGGGAGGGTCATTTATTAGTAGGGTCACTGGGGGATGTGAGCCCCCCACCGGCAGTGCGGTGTCAATTGTCCCAAAACCGATGATGTGCCTTGAGCATTTTGAGCGCCTTCAGAGTGTGCTGTGAGATGAAAATGGCTGTTTTAGATGGCTGGTGAATGCCAGCCTTGCCCCAGATTGCTTTGGCCAAGGGGTCTGAATCCATCCACATCATGAAACCAGCTTTCACTCTCACTTGGGTGGGGTTGAGTCTGTTGGAGACTTTTGGAGAGTCCCAAATCTGAACACAGGTGTGTTTGTGTTATGATGGATGCCATCTTGGGCGGGTGTGTGTGGGAAGTGGAGGCTGGTGAGGCAGAGAGACAAAGGCTGCAATCCTAACCAACTGACTGACAGAAGGGCAATGCACCTCCGAGGTAAGGGAACAAATGTTGTGTTACCTTGAGGGGGCCTCCGTGACTGCCCCCCCCCCCAAGTGCAGGATGCAGCACATGCCCCACTGGCACAGCTATGTCAGTGCTGGAAAGTGGGTTAGGATTGTGCCCAAAGTGAATTTTTTAAAGTCTCAGGAACAAACATGCAACCCAGTCATGGAACCAAAACATGCAACATACAATAAGAACATAAGAACATAAGAACAGCCCCACTGGATCAGGCCATAGGCCCATCTAGTCCAGCTTCCTGTATCTCACACCGGCCCACCAAATGCCCCAGGGAGCACACCAGATAACAAGAGACCTGCAAGGCTTCCTGGGAATTGTAGTTAAGAACATAAGGACAGCCCCACTGGATCAGGCCATAGGCCCATCTAGTCCAGCTTCCTGTATCTCACACCGGCCCACCAAATGCCCCAGGGAGCACACCAGATAACAAGAGACCTGCAAGGCTTCCTGGGAATTGTAGTTAAGAACATAAGGACAGCCCCACTGGATCAGGCCATAGGCCCATCTAGTCCAGCTTCCTGTATCTCACAGCGGCCCACCAAATGCCCCAGGGAGCACACCAGATAACAAGAGACCTCATCCTGGTGCCCTCCCCTACATCTGGCATTCTGACTTAACCCATTTCTAAAATCAGGAGGTTGCGCATACACATCATGGCTTGTACCCCATAATGGATTTTTCCTCCAGAAACTTGTCCAATCCCCTTTTAAAGGCGTCTAGGCTAGACACCAGCACCACATCCTGTGGCAAGGAGTTCCACAGACCGACTACACGCTGAGTAAAGAAATATTTTCTTTTGTCTGTCCTAACCCTCCCAACACTCAATTTTAGCGGATGTCCCCTGGTTCTGGTGTTATGTGAGAGTGTAAAGAGCATCTCTCTATCCACTCTGTCCATCCCCTGCATAATTTTGTATGTCTCAATCATGTCCCCCCTCAAGCGTCTCTTTTCTAGGCTGAAGAGGCCCAAACGCCGTAGCCTTTCCTCATAAGGAAGGTATATCCAGCCCCGTAATCATCTTAGCTGCTCTCTTTTGCACCTTTTCCATTTCTACTATGTCTTTTTTGAGATGCGGTGACCAGAACTGGACACAATACTCCAGGTGTGGCCTTACCATAGATTTGTACAACGGCATTATAATATTATCCGTTTTGTTCTCAATACCCTTCCTAATGATCCCAAGTATAGAATTGGCCTTCTTCACTGCCGCTGCTCATTGGGTCGACACTTTCATCGACCTGTCCGCCACCACCCCAAGATCTCTCTCCTGATCTGTCACAGACAGCTCAGAACCCATCAGCCTATATCTAAAGTTTTGATTTTTTGCCCCAATGTGCATGACTTTACACTTACTGACATTGAAGCGCATCTGCCATTTTGCTGCCCATTCTGCCAGTCTGGAGAGATCTTTCTGGAGCTCCTCACAATCACTTCTGGTCTTCACCACTCGGAAAAGTTTGGTGTTGTCTGCAAACTTCGCCACCTCACTGCTCACCCCTGTCTCCAGGTCATTTATGAAGAGGTTGAAAAGCAGCGGTCCCAGGACAGATCCTTGGGGCACACCGCTTTTCACCTCTCTCCATTGTGAAAATTGCCCATTGACAACCACTCTCTGCTTCCTGACCTCCAACCAGTTCTCAATCCACGAGAGGACCTGTCCTCTAATTCCATGCCTGTTGACCTTTTTCAAAGCATTCTATAAGGTTCGTGAGGCAAGACTTACCCTTACAGAAGCCATGCTGATTCTCCCTCAGCAAGGCCTGTCGGTCTATGTGTTTTGAGATCCTATCTTTGATGAGGCATTCCACCATCTTACCCGGTATGGATGTTAGGCTGACCAGCCTATAGTTTCCCGGGTCCCCCCTCTTTCCCTTTTTAAAGATAGGCGTGACAATGTGTGTAGGAGAGTGATTTCCAACCCCCATTGAAAGAAAGTCCCATGATGTTTAATGGGGCTTATTCCCAAATTAGCATGGTTGGGATTGCCACCTATGGCTGCAATCCTATGCCCACTTTCCTAGCAGTAAGTGCAATTGAGCACAATGAGACTTACTTCTGAGTAGACATGCCTAGGCTTGTGCTGTAAGCCTGCTTGCTTTCTGCCTCTTTCAGTGAGTATGTGACTGGTTTGGAAGAAGACTCTCAGCACCTGATCCGGTACAAAACCATCGCTCCCCTGGTGGCTTTGGGGGCAATTCAGCTCATCCGAACATCCTCAGAGGCAACTATTTTTTTTCGGGGGTGGGAGGAGTTCTGATGATTTATTAAATATCACCAGGACTGCTGGGTGACCAGATCTCCCATCCTTTTCTGCCCTGGGAACCCAACTCTGCTCACTTGGCAGGGATCGGGCATCTGAACTACTCTGGGTGCTGTGAAATGGCAACAGGAGGCCCGATCTGGAGGATTTGCCCCCCCCCCCAAGCTGGCAGCCAAGGGAGGTTGGAGGGGTGGAAAGGAGCACATCTGCTGTTCTGTGTGCATCTGGGAGGTGGCACTGTTTTGCTGTGCTTGTCTGAGCCGTGGCGGCCCAGTAGCATCCACTGCCTTTTGCAAGGGGTGTGTTTGTGAACCCACCTGTGCTTGAGAGTGCTGTACTCGAGGTCTCATCGAGCCTCCCCCCCCATACTTTGCACATGAAAGCTGCAGGAGCCATCTGGGCATTTCTGTAACTTCTGAATGGAGCCATCACAGATTGAGGTGTCTTGGAAATGACAACAAATAGCACCAGCCACCTCCTGAGACAGTTGCCAGAATTAAAACCCAGGACTGCCCTCTTCAGAATGCCCCTTTTTCCCCTTGTTTCGAAGGTGCTGCCCCACCAGCCATCCTCTGCCCCTCCCTTGTCCTCCTCCTCCGTAGAATCATCAGCGAAGACCCCTGGCATTTGGAGAATATTAACAGTGAGTGGAAACAGGACTGGAGCAGGGGGCAGGGCTCTCTTGATAGGCTACCTGGTCTTAGTGCAGACTCACTGCCATGATCTTTGGGTAATGGATCAATGGCACCCTTTCAGGCAGTGGTGCAGTCTGGGCCTGGCCCGGCCTTCCTGCTGTTCTGTGTGTCGGGCTGTTCTGATAGATGCAGTACAAAGACGTGGGCAGCCCGCACCGGCACTGGTGGTGGCATTCGGTCTTCGGCAAAGAAGAGTTCATTGCTCAGATAAACAAACTCAGTCCCGAGGAGAGCGGATTCTGCAACGCAGAACCAAAGTTCCAGGCCGCAGGGGCTACCCTAAGGCTTCCCAATGTAGGCAAACTCAAAGTCTCCATGAAAGGAGAATGGGTTGGTCACTGCCTCTTTCCCCTCCCTGGCCAAAGGGGCATTTCCGCTTCAATTCAAGCAGCCCCAAACACAGCCTCTGATGCCAGAGTTCAGCCTCCCCCCCCAGCTCTGACACAGACCCGTGTCACAATGCCAGGATTCCGACATCCATGGAGACTAAGAACTTCAAACGATGCTACAGGAGATCACTGGGCAGTGAGCTCACTCAGTACTGGCAGTTGGTCCTGTCCTGTCCAGTACTAGCAGTCATTTCCGAATACTGGTGGGCCAAGAAACGGATCATGGAGGTGAGTCTGATTACGTGGAATGGCCTTTCACAGGGGTGGGCAAATATTTAGCAGGAGGGCCACATCATCTCTCTGACACTAGGTTGGGTCAGAATTATAGAATATTTTGAGCCAAAATTTAATCGCTCTAATCCACGCCATGTAATCTAATTTCAAGTTGGATTTGGCCTGATTCAAGAGAGAGCACCACATAAGACACACACCAGGGCAAACCCAGTGTGCTTCTTCAGAAAGTTGATTGAATCTGCTCTAGTGAATTATTGAATGACCCAATCCAAAGTGGAACCCCATATAATAATAGGGGGGAGCATTTCGCATTGAAGGCCTTCAACGCCGCCGGAATAAATTTGCCACCTTTACTGTGAAAGAAGCTCAATATTTTGGCTCAAAATATTCTATAATTCAGACCCTAACACTCTTTTATATCACCTCCTTGTTGACCCTTATTTCTCTGGAGTGCAAAAATAAAACCATTGGGAGTTGAGCCTGACTTACTTGGTCATCTGTCCCAAGCCGAGGCTCTCAGGCTCATTAAAGGGAGACTCCTGGATATTCACTCCTCCAATATTTTATCTGCAGCCAATAAAACTTGTTCACCTTTATTTTATCACTTACCAGTTAAAGTAGGCGAAATTCCCAATTATCTCTATATTTTGGAATGCCCAAAGATTAGAAGGGCCTTTTCTATGGCCCGTTGTAACTCTATTCCATCTTCTGTTCTTTGGGGTAGATTTAATGGCATTCCTTTTCAGGAAAGAATTTGTCCCTGTCCTCAGCGGGCTGTAGAAACATTAGACCACCTCCTTCTTCATTGTCCGCTTCACAATGAGGCCAGAAGGAAATGTCTGACCCTTCAATTTCACCTTAACGCCCTTGCTGAGGATTTTGCTAGATTGCAATTTATATTAACCTCCAATGATTTTGACATTGTCTCTCAGATAGCCAAATTTATCTCACAAATCGTGGCGACTAATCTGAAGCGTGCCCCTTCTCTCTGAAGTGTTTGGTTATAGGTGTTATTTGTAGTTTGCTATGTTATGCTTGTGCACTTCTGTATGTTTTGTTTTTTTTTGGTATGCTTAATAATGCCTAATAAAGGTGTCTGAATCTCTCTCACTAGGTTGGGGGCAGGGGGAAAAGAGTTAATTTTCTTTTCAAATTGGAACTTGTTGTTCAGTCGTTAAGTCGTGTCCGACTCTTCGTAACCCCATGGACCACAGCACATCAGGCCCTCCTGTCTACCACTAACTGCCAGAGTTTGTCCTTTCCTGTTCATTGACTCCGTGACACTATCTAACCGTCTCATCCTCTGCCGTCCCCTTCTCCCTTTGCCTTCAATTTCTCCCAGCATCAGGGTCTTTTCTAAGGAGTCCTCCCTTCTCATGAGATGGCCAAAGTGTTGAAGCTTCAGCTTCAGCGTCTGTCCTTCCAGTGAAGAGTCAGGGTTGATTTCCTGTAGGACGAACTGATTTGGTCTCCTTGCAGTCCAGGGGACTCTCAAAAGTCTTCTCCAACACCATCATTTGAAAGCGTCTGTTCTTCAGCGCTCAGCCCTCCTTATGGTCCAGCTCTCACAGCCATACATTACTACTGGGAAAACCATAGCTTTGACTATACCGAGCTTTGTCGGCAAGGTGATGCCCTGGCTTTGCACTAAGTTGTCTAGGCTTCCTATAGCTTTCCTCCCAAGAAGCAAGCGCCTTACAATTTCATGACTGCAACCTCCGTCTGTTACGGTATATCAGGAGTGGCAAATCCCCAGCAGGCCACATGGCACTTTTGAAGTACAGAATCGTGTATGTGCCACTCCACTTTATACTGGCCCTCACCAGAACTGCTCTGGTGGTTTTGCTCATGTGATGTGCCAAACCTCTGCCCTGCAGTCTTTGTCCTGCCTTGCCCTGCCCTGGCCCTTGTCACTCCCTTTTGGGCCTCAAGCCATCTCTGGGATGGATGGCTAAGGCAGAGAATTGGTTTGGAGATTGGTGGTCATGGATGCCAGATTGGGCTGGGAAAGTGCCAGAGGAACTGGAGTGGACACTATTGCTTGTTTGGGCTTTCTTGTTCTTATGTCTTGGATGGAAATGTGTTCCCTGCCTAAGTATTCTATTCAGTGTTTCCCAAACTGTGGGTCGGGACCCCCTTGGTGGGTGTGACCCTATTCTGCTGGGTCCCTCAGATCCTACAAAGTAAACATGGGTGAGCGAAAGATAACTCATGCCTCCAGCCCTGAGGCTGTTCCAAAACCAGATAGCTGCTGTGTGCCCTGCAAAGAGCTGAGCTCCTGCAGTTTTCAGGCCTGAGTCAATTTGGGAAGCTCAATGCTGGAAAGTCTTTTTTCTGGTGTGTGTTTTCCATCAGTGCCAGGTGGTGGGGAAGGGGAACGAAGCCCCTCAAGCCTTGAGACTATTCATTAGGGCTGCTTCATTAGGAGAAATGGATCAAGGTTTTAGCAAATAAATAAAGCTATGACTTTTTTCGATCACCCCTTTGGTAAGTCTCATCGAGTGGGTTCTCATAGAGCAGTGGTGGCGAACCTATGGCACGCGTGCCAGAGAGGGCACTCCGAGCCGTCTCTGTGGGCACGCCTCTGAGCCAGACAGCCTGGAGAGGGGCACTGAAGCTGTTGTCGCTCTAAAGAAAATGGAGGCTCTCTCTGAGACTCCTTGTGTGGGCAGGGAGGGCGGGCTGCTTCCCTCTGCCCCCTGAGCTCACTGCCCTCCTCTCCCTTCGCTCCCTTGCCCCAAGTTTGTTTCCCTTTTCAGTTTTGCCCGCTCTGCAGCCTTAAGGTCCCTGCTTTTCCCTTCCCCAACTCTCCTGCAGGCTCAGCCAATCAGCATCCAGCAGGCTCCTGGCTTTTTCAGTTGGAATGGCTCAGGGCCCTTCACTGGCTGACCACCAGCCAATCCTGAGCCGCCCTCCTCCTCAGCCATTGTGAGCCTTTGCAGCCCGCCTTTCCCTGAGCAGCTCCCCACTCAGCGCCAGGAGAGGCTTTTCCTCCACAGCACAGGCACAGCTGGGGGTGAGCAGCGCAGCCAGAGACAAGTCCTGCGTGTCTACTCAGAAGTAAGCCCCATTAGTGTCAATGAGGCTTACCCCCAGAAAAGAGAGCCTGAGATTAGAGCCTTGGAGCCTGCTCCTGTGCTTGTCTACTCAGAAGTAAGCCCCATTAGTGTCAATGAGGCTTACTCCCAGGAAAGAGTGGCTGGGATTGCAGCCTTGGAGCCTGCTCCTGTGTGTGTCTACTCAGAAGTCAGCCCCATTAGAGTCAATGAGGCTTACTCCCAGGAAAGAGTGGCTGGGATTGCAGCCTTAGAGCCCACTTCTGTGGGTGGTTTTTTTTAAATTTTATTGTTTGAGAAAATGAACAGCGGCAAGGTCTTGCAGTCACTCCCTCCCTGCCAATATTTCTTTACCCAGCATGTAGTTAGTCTGTGGAACTCTTTGCCACAGGAAGCAGTGATGACAACTTGCCTAGATGCCTTTAAGAAGGGATTGGACAAATTTCCAGAGGAAAGGTTCATTATGGGTTACAAGTAATAGTAGGTAAAAGTTTTTTTCTAAACTAAAACCTCAGTATTCAGGTTAAATTGCCGTGTTGGCACTTTGCGATAAATAAGTGGGTTTTGGGTTGTGGTCTGGCCACTCGGTCTCTAAAAGGTTTGCCATCACTGTCATAGAGTGTCATTTTAAAAATGGGCTCCTGGTGCCAAAATCTTTGAGAACCACTGCTCTGTTTGCTTATTGTGCAAAGGCCCTCTGTTTACCACTCTTTAAGGATCAGGGCAGTGAACATTGTCCTCCTGTCTCAGGACAGCGCCCAACACAAGCTGAAGCAGAGTCACAGAGCAGAAGAATATTTTTCCAATTCCTCCACTACTCCTTTGCCCCTAAAAATAAACTAGGAACCCAGGCAATAACAAGGTCTCAAAGAAAAACCTTGACTACAGTTTGCAATGTACACAGCTCGGCTGGGAGTAGCACAGGTCCTGGACTGGGGTCCTTCCCCTCTTTATGATTCACAGACCCCTCCCCAACACAGTACCTACAATGTCCCCAATGACACCCCCGTCACCAGTCTGTCAAACCATCATCACCCCAGTCCTACTAGGTCCCAGTATGAGTTCAAAACATCTCAGTGGCTTTTACTCAGTGGGTTTTCCTTTCCATATGGATGGTAGGGAACAGAATGCCTCAATCTGCATTGGTAATGGTGAACCATCTAACCCAGGGGTCTCCAAACTATGGCCCGGGGGCCAGATCTGGCCTGCCACAGGATTTTATCCGCTCTGCAGCAACTTAAAATACTATTTCCCAACCACTTGGTCGGAAAGTTGACGTGTGCAGTTCTGTCTGCCGCCTTCCTTTCCATATGGCCAGAGCGGTGTCAGGCTGGTGACCCGTTTCCAGTCAGCTGGGCCATAAGCTCTAAGACCAGCCAATCGTAAATCTTCACGGTTCGTCTCACCCCTGCCAAGGAAACAAATCAGGTTTCCGCAGGTTGATTTTTTCAACCATGCTGTAAAACGATTGCAGTGAGGAAAGAGTGTCCTTTTCCTCACGTAAACGTTTCATCACAATCCAGGCTTCTGCAACGCTCGGGCTGAGACTGTGCGCCTTGCAGTGCTCCTCTTTGTCCCATTGAAAGCAGACTTCTTGTGGTTCAAGAAAATGAGTGAAATACACAGTGTGGCCCTCGTTCTGAAAAGGTTGCAGAGCCCTGCCCTCGGCATCTGTCCTCTTCTCCTTCACTCCGTTTCCCTCTTCCCTTTCAAGTCCAGGAGCAGCAGAGGTGCCCCCAGGGGAAAGGGTGGGGAGCGCTTGGCCTGCCTCTCTTTGGGCACAATCCTAAGCAGGTCTGCTCAGAAGTAAGTCCTCTAGTGTTCAATGGGACTTACTTCCAGGACAGTGAGGTCAGGATTGCAGCCTTTGTCACCACCCATAAGTATAGTTCCCAGAGCAGGAGCTGGGAAGGTTTGACAGTGACTCCCTACCTAGTGCTGTGTCCTGAGGGCCAGGGTGCTGGAGCGCCTGATAACGGAGGGACTGCTGGACTTGGACACAGCCAGGGAGGTGGGTCTGCCTCTGGGAAGGAGTGTGTAAAAATTACACTCAGAAATTTGGCAAAAACGGCTCAGCTTCTCTTTCCTCTTGCAGTCTTCCAGGCAGCAAAGGGGCCACCCGGGACAAAGACTGTGCGGCCGGTCGGGTGGCCGAACGTGGAGAGCAAAACTCCACCTCGGCTGGGCACCACCAGTAAGTATGCTTATACCTGATGTTCTGGAAATGCTGGGGAGCTCAAGGGAGATTCTCCTCTCCAGCATCTCCATAGGATGGGTAGTGAACACCTTCCTACACAATGAAGTGCCCACACCCCTGGGGAGCCATCTTCTCCCCACATCTATAGGACAGACCTGGTTTCCCAAGAGCCAGGGCTCAGGGTTCGGGGGAGGCTGCCCAAGGGGTGCTCAGAGCCCGGGGAGGACCTCAAGCAGTACTGCTGGGTCTCTTTGACCAGGTCTGGCTAAGGAGTCTTTTGAGCGGCAATTCCCTGCTGGAGGGCGCTGCCTCTGTCTGTTCCCTGACCAGATTCTCTTCTATCCCCTGCAGGTCCCCCAGGGTGATGAGCTGGGCCTCCTTTTCGTAAAGAAACGGAGGTCGGAGTGCAGACTCCGGAGCGTCAAGACGCGGTGGCTGCTGCTCGAGCGAAGGAGGGAAACACCCCAGGTGAGGAAGAAAAACACTCCTGCACACACGTACGGAAGGAGAGAGTGCACTGAAACGGAATTTCAGTAGAGAATCGGTAGGGAGCCAGAGAGCCTTCCTTTGGGTTCTGTGGAGGTGCTGTAAAGACGAGCATTGGGTGCCTCCTGGGACCAAGTGCCTCACTGGGACCAAGTGCCCAGGTAAGTGACTGAGTGCCCATTCCACCACGCACAGTAGGAAATGTGCTGTAAAGCACATTTGCAAGTCCTCAGCGCTGGCGGAGCGCTGGAGCGAGCCCAGTGTCGGCTCCAAGCCAGGACCCCAAAGGTAGCATTCTTGCAAGTCCGACCTGTTCCACGTGCAGGGCCAGTTAGGCAGGCGGAGCTCAGGGGTGTTAATGCATGGCTGAGACAGTGGTGTTGGTAGGAGTGTTCAGATTTGCTGGGCACTGGGGAGCATTTTGGGACAAGTTGGGCCTGTAGGAGAGGGAAGGTCTTCACTTGGACCAAAATGAAGTCAGACCGCTGGCACGTAACATGAAAAAGGTGGCAGAGCAGCTTTTCTGCTGAACTCTGGGGGAAAGCCAACAAGAGCCGAGGGGTGGCTAGTTCCGGACTCCTCATCCCTAGGGGTTATGGCAGATAGAGAACAACAAGCAAATGACATAGTGCGAATTAGGATGGAAGCATGATGGTCGTTGACAACCAGGCCAGCAAAATGAGACGCTGTGGGGATCAAGGCACAAATATTTCAGGGACTCCATATACAGGTGCTTTTATGTGAATGCCTGAAGTCTCTGAGCAGAGATGGGAGAGCGGGAATGTTTGGTGGCTGGGGAGAACATTGATACAGTGGGCAGAACGGAAACCTGATGGAATGCGGAGAACCAGTGACATACAGCCATCCCAGGTTATCAACCCTATGGGAGGGACAGGGAGGAGCGTGATGGAGATGGGGTGGCCATGTATGTCCAAGAAGGGGTAGAATCTAGCAGGGTTGCAATGGAAGGCGGGACTGCCTCCACCACAGTAGTTTAACTACTGTGGGTTAAACTACCAGGCCTGAAGAACAATGTCATAGGGTGTGCGATCGTCCTCTAGACCAAAAACCTGAAGGGGACCTCAGAAAGAGGAAACAGATCAGGGAGGTGTCGAGGAGGGACAGGGGTGTCATCCTGGGAGACTTCAATTATCCTCATACCGACTGAGTCAATGCCTGCTCTGGTCACAAAAGAGAGACCCGGTAGCTTGACACACTAACTAGCTGTGCCTTGGAGCAGCTAGTCAGGAAGCCCGCCAGAGAGCCAAGAGTTGACTGTGGATTTCATATTGTGCGGTAGTCAGGACCTGGTTAGAGCTGTAATGGTTACTGAGCCGTTGGGGAACAGTGACAGTGCTGCAATCCGTTTTGCCAGGCATGTCGGGGGAAGAGAGCCAAGCAAATCGGACACCAAATCCCAAAGGGAGGGCTTGCCCCAGATGCGGAGGCTGTTGGAAAGAAGTGGAAAGGGAAGGTCCAAAGAGTCCAGTCCCTCCAGAGTGCAGGGAGGCTGTTGAGAATAGCGGTGGTAGAGGCCCAGCAGACGTGTGTACCGCATAGAAAGAAGGGCTCGACTGAGTCCAAGAGGGTGCCGGCACGGCTAATGAGAGTCTGTAAAAGGCAAGGAAGCTTCCTTCCATCAGGGGAAGTCTTGCCCAGAGGAGGAGAATCAACAGGAACAGAAACCACAGAACACCAGAACCAGGGGACATCCCTGAAAATTGAGTGTAGTAGTAGTAGTAAACCTTTAATGGCATAAATACATCAATAAATAATAAATTACAAGACAATATTACCATAAAATATGTAACATAAGCAACATGAATTGAAAGAGAAATTTACAAAGAGAAAAAACTGTTATAGTTATAGTTATAGTCCTGGTTGGACGAACAGTTTTTTTTTTCTCTTTGTAAAATTGAGTGTTCGGAGAGTTAGGACCGACAAAAGAAAATATTTCTTTAACCAGCGTGTGATTAGTCTGTGGAACTCCTTGCCACAGGATGTGGTGATGCCGTCTGGCCTAGATACCTTGAAAAGGGGATTGGACAGATTTGTGGAGCAAAACTCCATCACAGGTTACAAGACATGATGGGCATGTACAGGCTGAGATTGGCCGGTCGCTCATCATGAGGGCCGAGTAGGAATTTTTTCCGTCCTCTGAATTATCCGTGGATAATTTCATTTCTTTCAGTTCTTTTGCCTGTCCCAGAAAGGGGGGGGGGAGGGATGTTCTGTAAGATTCATGTTTTTAAAGTTAGTCACTGTGGTGTCTTTGTGGGGGGTGTGAGGGTCAACAAAATACCACATGCAGGGGAGTGGCACCAAGATGCAGGTCTCTTGTGGTCTTGCGTGCTCCTGGAGACTCTGGTGGGACTCTGGGAGACTCAGAAAGCTGGACTAGATGGGCCCTGGGCCTGATCCAGCAGGGCTCTTCTTCTGAAGGGGGAGGGTAAATATGACACTCAGTAAAGATGGCAAAAATGGCTTCTGTTTCCCCTTGCAGACTTCCGAGCCGGAGAGCAGATGCAGCCTGCTGTGTAAACAACTCTGCGGCCGGTGGGGTGGAGGGACCTGGAAGTGGAAACTCCACCTCGGCTGGGCACCTCCAGTGAGTATTCAAGCACTACTGCCAAGTCTGGCCAAGGCCTCTGTGGGGGGGGGGCACTTCTCTGTTGGAGGGCACTGCCTCTGTCTCTCTCCTGACCAGTTTCTCTACTATCTCATGCAGGTCCCCCAGGCAGAGGATTTGGGCCTCCTATTTGAAAAGAATAGGAGGTCCAAGTTCTGTGTGAGGAGGGCGGAGGCCAAGTGGCTGGCGCTGGAGAACAGGAGGCGAGCACCCCAGGTGAGAAAGAAAAAGGCCCCCCCCCACACACACACGCACGCAAATGCACACAGAGAGAGAGAGAGAGAGAGAGAGTGCACTGAGGCGGAATATCGGGAGGGATCCAGGGAGCCTGCCTCTGGTTCTGTGGTGGTGCCATAGGGCAGGTGCTTAAGGAGGCTGTGGGTGGATGAAGGGAAAGTGGAGCTGAAGAAGAGAGGAAGGATCATGGAAAGTCTGAGGGCATGGAGGGGGTGTCACCTCTCTGAGGGGCTCCATCCCGGATGGTGGGCTCTGGGGGGGTGTCAAGTTGAGTGCGCCTGTCTCCTGGTTCCGGCCCTGCCCTGCCCTGGGTGCCGGGAGAAGTGCAGGGACTTATGGGTTGCTGAGCAAAAACAGCTGAATCTTGAAGGGGTCTTGTTCCCTCACCCCCTGTACAAAGTCCTTCTAACAGGAGCTCTGTCTCTATTTCTTCACAGGCTGCTCCGACTGGGGCTGGGAGGAGGTGAGTTCCTGCGAGGACCCAGCCTGGCCGGGGCCACCCTGTACTGACCTGTGGGGATTGGAGCTCAGTTCCAACACCCTGGGATGCGGTCTGGTGTCCGGATGCCTGTGGCAGGGTTGCAAGTGGGGCCCCCTCGGGTCCTCCATATGGAACAGCTTCTCCACCGAGACCTGGAATGCCACCGTCTATGAGGGACCCCTCCCGGAAGCGCCTGCTTGCTCCACAGACCCAGCCGCCTCCGTCGCTGACCCAGTGACGAGGACTGAAAAGACGGCAGGCAAGGTCCCACCACAGAGAATCTGTGAGCTGGTCGCAGAGTCTCAGGCCCTCATGGAACCCTCGTAGGGTTCTCATTGTGTGTTAGGGAGGGTGATCAGAGGATGCCAAAGGCATGGAGGAAGCCACAGAGTCTGGGTCACCTTGATGTCTGTTGCCTGCTTTGGACTTGCAGGCCTGGGTGGACGAGAAGTTTTCCCCAGAGTTTCTGGAGAGCAAGTCTGAAGTTGTCAGTAATATTGAATGAAACAACAGACTAAATCAAGAGAGATGATTTTAACAACTAGGTGAAATCCATGTCCTGGAGATAACTTTGTTTTCTCTTGAAGACGGAGAAATCTTTCCACCTGTCCTGGAGAAGGAGAAGACCCGGGCAGAGGGGAAGCCGTCTCTCCTGTCTCTGGAAGGCTTGCCTTTGCAAAAGAGTGAGTGGCGGGGGGAACGAAGGGGGTTCCTGGTCTCTGAATCCGACTCTGCTTGCTCCACAGACCCAGCCGCCTCCCTCGCTGACCCAGTGACGAGGACTGAAAAGATGGCAGACAAGGTCCCACCACAGAGAATTCGTGAGCTAGTCGCAGCGTCTCAGGCCCTCATGGATTTGCTGGTTTTGGACGGAAGCGGGATCTGAACTTCGTCCGCAAGAGGATGGAGATCCAGGAGGCAGCCAAGGAACCTGTAACGCAAAAGCAGAAACTGCGTATTGACGTTGCAACACCTTTACACCTGGCGAGGAGGAATCTGAAGGTGGAGAACACAGAGCCTCATGGGAACTTTGTGTGGAGGGCAAACTCTTGAATGACCCAAGAGCCTAGCAATGGAACTGGACAAAGAGTTGTACAGCCCAAAAAACCATCTGGTAGAGTGGAACCAGATGCCCTCCAACACAGCCCTTGGGCAGACCCTGGTCAAAGGGACCCGGCAGTATTGCTTAAGGTCCTTCGCTGGCACTGAGCATCCCTCAGTCAGCCTCCCCTGAAGGCTCCCTGAACCCTGGCTCTTGGGAAACCAGGTCTCTCCTTTAGATATGAGGAGAGGATTGCGGATCAGGGCACCTCTGCGTATGGGAAAGTGTTCCTTTCCTGTTATATGGAGATGCTGGAGAGAAGAGTCTTCCTGTCTGTCTTCAGCTTTTCCCACCCATTTCCATAACATCAGGCATCAGCATACTCACTGGTGGTGCCCAGCCAAGGTGGAGTGACGATTTCCACATTCTTCCACCTGGTTAGCCCCAGAGTCTTTTGCACAGGGGGCCGCATTTGCTCTGCTCCCAGGACGTCTGCAAGAGCAAACAGGAGTTGAGCCACTTTTGCTGTATTGATCGAGTATGAATTTGACCACCCCTTTCCAGAGGCAGAGTCACAAATTCCTCCTTCCTCCCCCTGGCTGGCAAGAGAACCTCCGAGATCCCTTCTGAAGCAATGACCAGTTGACACCATGAAGACACGGAGGCCAGGGTGTCAGGTTGAGTGCAGGGAGCAAACTTGTTATACTAGCAGCTCTCTGGCCTTTTATTCACACCCTCCCAGAAAACAATACAGAACAAAACTTGGGTTGCTTTCGGCCACTGATAAAACACTCTTTCTCAAGCAACAACACATTCCTCACTTCTGAGCACTAACTCTTAGCTAAAAAGCCATAGCTCATCCCTGTTTTCCTGCACTGGGCCTCACGCTCACAAAGCCCATACCAAGGTTTGCCTCGGAAGGGGCGGGCGTGCCCGCCAGTTGTTGCCAAGTCTTGCCTAAAGCTCTGAAGCCCAGTGCCGCTACACTGCTATACTACATCCCTTCATTTCCAGATGTTTCCCTTCAGGGTGGGGTCATCCTTCTTTTTGCTGCAGAGCTCAAATGCCTTCCAAGCTTCCTGCGGGAGCAGTGGCAAATCAGCCAGGCTGTTATTCAGTCTTGGCAGCTGAGGACCTCCACACTCCTCCACCGTCTCCTGGCAGCTTATCACAGGGACTCCCCATGGCCCTGTTCTCTAACAAGGGCCACTCTGCAGATTCAGTCCCCCATCCAAGCTGTGACAAGAGTTACTCCCACTTAGCTCCTTCAGGCAGGGCAACAGCTCAACCTCCAGACCTCACCTCCTGCCATGGAAAATTTGAGGTTATGGAACAGGAGAGAGGACTCCTGGGACAACGAGACCCAGCATTCTTGCTTGAGGGCACAGGGTAGTCTGGCACAGACTACCTCTTTGCCACCCTCTCCCGTACCCTGAAAGCTGGATATTCAGCCAGGGGCCTCGGTCACTGGTTCTTGGGAAACCAGGACTTTCTTTTAGCTGTGAGGAGAACACTGCCTCCCCCAGCGGCACTGTCGTCTTCTCCTGTCCGGGAAAGGGTTTGCAGCCCGCCCCTTTGAGAGCTCTTGGATGCTGGAGAACAGAATCTTCGAGTAGAGGACACCCCACATGATGACTATCCTGTTCCACACTCGCTCGTCCATTGCTCACAGTTGTGCAATCGCCCATAGCGCATGTGGTCATGCACACTGTTCCCCCACACCTAACTTGAGGCCATGCATCCCAAAGTAATGATTTTGTGCCTCTGTGAGGACAGGCAAATGGATGCTGAATAGCAGAGCATGCAGGGGGCATGCTGAAGACCACCCAGTGCCTGAAATGATATGCAAAATGATGCCCCCTTACCCTGTAGCATACCAGACTCAGTGGTGGTGCCCACTGAGGTGGAGAAAAGAACCCTAGGTTCCCCCACCAGACCAGCTGCACTCTGATGACCCACCTGGCTTTCGGTTTTTGGGGTCTGGAACACTGGCAGAGGAAACAGATGTTTAGCCTTCTTTGCCCTCTTGATCAAACATAGCATCCCGCCCTTCCCAGGTGCAGACTGGCCCCTGGCACTCTCTCAGTCCTCTCTCAGACTCGCCAGGAGGCTACTCTCGCTGACATCGAAAGTTCCAGTGGAGCATGGGTGTTGCCTGAGAAACTGGTATTGATGTGATGTGTTGGTCATGCCCACTGGGCCCTCTGATACACAGGGACCTTCACCCTGTGCCTTACCTGGAGGAGCCAGCCTCTGGTGAGCTGCTGACAGAGAAGCCCACGCATACATCTCCATCACATCAGCAGTAGTGCCCAAGCGAGTTGGAGGAACAGAAGTCTGGTTTGCTCACCCAGCTGCCACACTTGCTTAGGCCCAGGGGGCTCAGGAATTTTCTTGGCCTGAAATGCTGTGAAAGGAAACAGAAGTTTAGACTTCTTTGCCCTCTTGATCAAATGTAGCATTCCCCCGCCCCCCTCCCCGGCCAGATGCAAGATGGTCCCTGGCTCTCTTAGGAACTCCATATCTTCCTCACCTCACTCATTTCTCTTCGCACCGCAGTTCGGAGCCACCTGCCCTCCATCCTCCTCTTCCTCTGATGCATTCTGAATAGGTCCAAGTCCTCGCCCTCCTCATTTTCCTTCCTGCCCCAACTCTGAGCCACCTCTCCTCCATCCTCCTCTCCTTGAACTTCTACCTCTGTGGCATCCTGAACAGGACCAACTCCTGGCCCTCTCTGAGCCACCTGGCCTCCGTTCTCTTCTCGTTGACCTTCTACCTTGGATGCGTCCTGAACAGACCCAAGTCCTCGCCGGCCCCTTTGGGAGGAGACACCACAGGCATCAAGTCCAGCACTGTCCTCCTTTCTTCCCACTTCCTGGGTGACTTTTCTCCCACTTGGTGTCTCTGCTGCTGTAGTTTGGGGTTTTTCAAGATGGCCACTGGAAGCTGGCTGCAGGTGCCGACCTTTCCGTTCCACTGGCCATTTCTGCTCTGCGCCATCAGATGGTCTCTCTCATTTACATGGGTTATGGGTTATTTTTATTGGTTATATAGGGGACCCTTTTGTCGGCTGGGGCAGTGTCACTCGGAGAGTGGAAAATTTTGGAGTCCTCCATTTAATTAATTAATTAATTAAATGTTTTCTATGTGTTACTGTGATTTAAAACGATGTGATTTTATTTTTACAAAAACACAGTATGTATGATGTTGATTTTCAATGAATAAAATGAAGAATATGGAACTTGATGGTCCCTTCTGTTGAGTATCACGAATAGATGTCTGCAGGATGCGTACATAATGAGGATTCTTCTGAGTAGTTGCTTTATTCTCCAGCATGCATGTGCTGTTCATGTTAATATTGGGGAAAACCTCAACATGGTCCTGTGTTTTGCAGCTGCAGAGGTTTCCCACATAGAGCTGCCAAAGGGACACAGCACAGCCCTGAAAAGCAGCACAACAGCACAAAAGGCTAGATTTGCAGCAGTAGACATAGGAAGAGCCCTGGATGTAGGCTGGATCCATTACTGGATGTAGCCACAAGGCAGTGGAGGTTTGGGATCAGAGTTTTCCTTCTCTCAGATGAGCTGCCTTCCCAGGCTGATGAGTCCCATCTACCCGGTGGCTGTTTAGTTGCCTCTTACAACAAGTACAGCCAAACTGAGGGCCTATTCTTATCCCCAGCCCCCAGGGGAAAAGCAGCACAACAGCACAAAAGGCTAGATTTGCAGCAGTAGACATAGGAAGAGCCCTGCTGGATCAGTGCAGAGACACCAGCTTGGAAAGCACTGAGACCACCCAATAATAGGCATGAACAGTTCACATCCGAGCATTGGTAGAGCCCTGCTGGATTGGTCCACAGACACCAGCATTGGAAAGCACCTAGACTGAGAACAATAGGGATCTGTGTGGATGGTTCACTGAAGAGCAGAGGGACGAGTCCAGCAGGATCAGACCAAGGCCCATCTAGTCCAGCAGTAGACATAAGACAGAGGAAGAGTCCTGCTAGATGACTCCAGCATGGAAAAGCACTGAGTGTCCAGAGACACCAGCATGGAAAGCACTGCTCCATCTTGCCTCTACCCGCTTCCCAAGAAAGGAAATACAGGTTTCTTTCCTCCTGCTTACGGATGGGCGATGCTTTCTGTTGAACTCCAGCAATGCTCTGGTGCCAGGAAGTAAAAAAGGATACCAGCAGGATGGGAACAGTAGGACAGGAGGTCAGGGGGCAGGGGAAAGCACATCTGAATACATGTCATTGGCTGATGAACAGAGGAGCACCTGAGCACTGACAAAAAAGCAAACACTGGACCATCCAGGTAAAGGAGGAGCAGGAAAGGCAACCCTCAACACACTGTGGCTTGGAAGAAAGCTGCAAAGAAGGCTGTGGAGGGCCAGCGAGGCTGCAGGATGGAAGCTCCGTGGCTCAGGGGGCGGGGAAAAGCAAATTGGCCTCCCTAAGCCCCAAACATGCTACGGCTTGTAAAAAAAAAAGCTGCGAAGACGAGCGCTTCGCCAACACAACCAATTTTTTTTGTTTTAAACAGGGATCCACGCCGGGGGGGGGGGGTGCATTGCATCAGCACCCCTCTCCAGCTAGCCTGGCCTCACACCTGGGGAATTTGCCCCACTTGCTCCCTTCCAGATCCACCTCTGCAAGGACATATCAGTTTACTCCCCCCTTGAACATGTAACATTTCAGAATTCATCTTACCCGAGAAGCAGGAAGGGGGAGTCAGAGAGATGGGGCACAATCCTTACCAGGTCTACTCAGAAGTAAGACCGATTTTGTTCAATGGGGTTTACTTTCAGGAAAGCATGGTTAGTTTTGCAGCCGTGGTCTAATGTGGGGAAGGCTGACCTGTCCAGGTAATTAGCAGGATGTCACCTGGGGCCTGAGCAGAGAGCGCTTCATGTAAACAATAAGCCCTGAACAGAGGCCGTTGGGTGAGGAGATCTGCAGCGAGATTGTCTCTGGCTGGGCTGCCGGGAGCGGGTGTGGGTCCGATTGACTTCAAGTCAGTCCGGAGGCTCCCAGGTTTTTGTACCCACAAAGACTGGTTTGGAATTTGCACAATTCTGGCTGAGTGGATGGAAATGAAAGCTGATTTACGCTTGGGGGGCAGCAGCATCCTGCAGGGGGCGCCATAATGGGTCTTTGCCCCGAGGCACGGAGCTGGGTGGTCTGCCACTGTCCCAGATTCCTCAACAAACGACAGCCCCCCCCACCCAGAATGCATTGGAGGGAGAGAAGTGCACTGACCGTGGGTTAAAGCTGTAGTGGAAATGCAGCCCAGGTCTTCTCCAGAAGCACCAAAATGTATTATTATTTTTTTAAAAACTTTATTAGCCTAATAAAAAACAATCAAGACACCATACAGAACGTTGCCCCACATGCTCCCTGTATGAATGAGAACATGTGTGTCGTATACTTCGTCTTACACTCCCAGGGTTTTGGGTGCTCAGAGTTCTTGATTCCTGAATCCTAGAGCTTCAAGAACCCCTGTTCGGTAGAACTGCCACCACCCTCTATGTGCCAGTGCCTCCGTGCAGGGACACTGAGACCCTCTAGGCTTAACTATATCCCTTGTAGGCATTGAGCACTTTCTTTACTTAAAGTCTCAGTCCTCAAGTTACTAGTCCACAATGAGGATTTTTGGTAGCTTGCTGAACGGCTAGCCAGGATTCTGAACCTTTGTCCCCAACAGACAATGAAACAACATAGTAAAAGGATTTTTACTTTATTAAGTACATAGGGTTACAAAAGTTACAAAAGTCAGCAAATGCTAGAGGCATAAAAACTTCTAGGAAACATATCAGCATTGAAATAATAAAGCTAACTGGCTATCTCTATTATTTTCTAACTCTCACCCGGGTCAGCTTCTTTTGTAGACCTTTAGCCCAGTTACCTATGAGGCCACATGGTCCTGGTGGGGCAGGATGTGCACCCACCACCTTTACCACCAAGAGACAAGGCAAAAGACAAAGGAAAAAAAGACCAACACACCCCCCTGGGCTCTGTTCTTACACTTCTCATGCCAACAGGATGGGGTGATTCTGTACTTATTTGAACTGACCAATCAGAACTCTTGGGGACAGAATCTTCTTGAAGTGGGGCTGGATGCTAGCCCTCTTCGTTCTCCCCCTCCCCAATGGGGATTCCTGGGCGCCTCTCTGGCTACTGAGGTGCTACGTTATCCCCTTCCATTGAGTTGTAAATTCCTTGCAGCTAGGATGCAAGCCACTTCTAGGTTACTGGGTTACTTTGGTTCAGGCTTTGCAATGCTGCTAGGCCTGAACTGCACATATTCCTGACAATGTGTTAGTACAATCCAAACCCAGGGAAGTGAAACTTATACCTTCAGACCCAAAAGACCAGGTCCCAGCAGCAGATCACCCAGTTCAGTTCTCAGAATTCCCAGGTTCCAATCAGCTCCCCCCCTGCTAGTTTCATGTGTGTCTGGAACACATGGCCCTGGATCATGTGTGTTTTTGCATTGCTGGAACGTGCAATTAACAGTATGGAGTAGAAATAGAAGTCTGGGGCACTGAAGAGAACAGAAGAGGGAACAAAATGAATATCCAAAACGAAGACAAAGGCCAGGCCAGTGGATTCCACCTGGGCTTGGTTTGAACATCCGCACACAGTAACAGGGGAGAGAGGAAAGCCAGTCCTTGGAAGCCCGTGCAACTAGCCACTTGGAAGCCTGGTGGGTCCTAACCCACAGTTTGAGAAACGGCATTCAGCCACTAGGTGGGGTGAATAATGGAATCTAGTGGAATGAAATTCTAATTATTTCACAGCACAAAGGTAGGAAATGGGATTTTGTGAAATGGGAAATTTTGGCAAATGGGAAAAACAAGGGATTTTTCTCCTTGTCACAAGGCATTTAAAGGTGGATCCCAGTAGCAGTGGTGAGTCAAATCAGTGGATGCCGAGGTCCCACCTGTATTGTTAAGAGGATTTATATATTGCTTTCCAACCAAAGTCCACAAAGTGGTTGATATGACCTGAAGAATGAAAGCCTGGTTCCCTGCCCCCAATGGCTTCCAATTTTTTTTTTTAGAAGAAGAGACTCCAGCAAACAAGCTGGACAAGAGGGGCCTTTGGCCTGAGCCAACAGGGCTCTTCTTCGGGTCAATGCAGTGAAACAGCACAACCTTGTTCCCCATGTGCGTGTGTGTTTGTGCTCCTCACTCTTCCTTGCAGTTCCCAAGCCTGACCTGGACTCCTTTGTGTCCCTGCGGGTGAAGGAGGAGCAAGAGAACATCCTGGTGGAGCCGGAGACCGACGAGCAGAGGTCAGAAGCTGGGACAGTTGGGCACCTTTGATGCAGAAAACCACATGGTTCTTGGGCTTCACCCCTTTGAGCTTTTAGATCAGTGATTTTCAGCCACACTACTGTGGCACATAAGTGTGCGGAGAATGGTCTGCTGGTGTGCTACAGGAGTTTGTGGGAGGGTCATTTATTAGTAGGGTCACTGGGGGATGTGAGCCCCCCACCGGCAGTGCGGTGTCAATTGTCCCAAAACCGATGATGTGCCTTGAGCATTTTGAGCGCCTTCAGAGTGTGCTGTGAGATGAAAATGGCTGTTTTAGATGGCTGGTGAATGCCAGCCTTGCCCCAGATTGCTTTGGCCAAGGGGTCTGAATCCATCCACATCATGAAACCAGCTTTCACTCTCACTTGGGTGGGGTTGAGTCTGTTGGAGACTTTTGGAGAGTCCCAAATCTGAACACAGGTGTGTTTGTGTTATGATGGATGCCATCTTGGGCGGGTGTGTGTGGGAAGTGGAGGCTGGTGAGGCAGAGAGACAAAGGCTGCAATCCTAACCAACTGACTGACAGAAGGGCAATGCACCTCCGAGGTAAGGGAACAAATGTTGTGTTACCTTGAGGGGGCCTCCGTGACTGCCCCCCCCCCCAAGTGCAGGATGCAGCACATGCCCCACTGGCACAGCTATGTCAGTGCTGGAAAGTGGGTTAGGATTGTGCCCAAAGTGAATTTTTTAAAGTCTCAGGAACAAACATGCAACCCAGTCATGGAACCAAAACATGCAACATACAATAAGAACATAAGAACATAAGAACAGCCCCACTGGATCAGGCCATAGGCCCATCTAGTCCAGCTTCCTGTATCTCACACCGGCCCACCAAATGCCCCAGGGAGCACACCAGATAACAAGAGACCTGCAAGGCTTCCTGGGAATTGTAGTTAAGAACATAAGGACAGCCCCACTGGATCAGGCCATAGGCCCATCTAGTCCAGCTTCCTGTATCTCACACCGGCCCACCAAATGCCCCAGGGAGCACACCAGATAACAAGAGACCTGCAAGGCTTCCTGGGAATTGTAGTTAAGAACATAAGGACAGCCCCACTGGATCAGGCCATAGGCCCATCTAGTCCAGCTTCCTGTATCTCACAGCGGCCCACCAAATGCCCCAGGGAGCACACCAGATAACAAGAGACCTCATCCTGGTGCCCTCCCCTACATCTGGCATTCTGACTTAACCCATTTCTAAAATCAGGAGGTTGCGCATACACATCATGGCTTGTACCCCATAATGGATTTTTCCTCCAGAAACTTGTCCAATCCCCTTTTAAAGGCGTCTAGGCTAGACACCAGCACCACATCCTGTGGCAAGGAGTTCCACAGACCGACTACACGCTGAGTAAAGAAATATTTTCTTTTGTCTGTCCTAACCCTCCCAACACTCAATTTTAGCGGATGTCCCCTGGTTCTGGTGTTATGTGAGAGTGTAAAGAGCATCTCTCTATCCACTCTGTCCATCCCCTGCATAATTTTGTATGTCTCAATCATGTCCCCCCTCAAGCGTCTCTTTTCTAGGCTGAAGAGGCCCAAACGCCGTAGCCTTTCCTCATAAGGAAGGTATATCCAGCCCCGTAATCATCTTAGCTGCTCTCTTTTGCACCTTTTCCATTTCTACTATGTCTTTTTTGAGATGCGGTGACCAGAACTGGACACAATACTCCAGGTGTGGCCTTACCATAGATTTGTACAACGGCATTATAATATTATCCGTTTTGTTCTCAATACCCTTCCTAATGATCCCAAGTATAGAATTGGCCTTCTTCACTGCCGCTGCTCATTGGGTCGACACTTTCATCGACCTGTCCGCCACCACCCCAAGATCTCTCTCCTGATCTGTCACAGACAGCTCAGAACCCATCAGCCTATATCTAAAGTTTTGATTTTTTGCCCCAATGTGCATGACTTTACACTTACTGACATTGAAGCGCATCTGCCATTTTGCTGCCCATTCTGCCAGTCTGGAGAGATCTTTCTGGAGCTCCTCACAATCACTTCTGGTCTTCACCACTCGGAAAAGTTTGGTGTTGTCTGCAAACTTCGCCACCTCACTGCTCACCCCTGTCTCCAGGTCATTTATGAAGAGGTTGAAAAGCAGCGGTCCCAGGACAGATCCTTGGGGCACACCGCTTTTCACCTCTCTCCATTGTGAAAATTGCCCATTGACAACCACTCTCTGCTTCCTGACCTCCAACCAGTTCTCAATCCACGAGAGGACCTGTCCTCTAATTCCATGCCTGTTGACCTTTTTCAAAGCATTCTATAAGGTTCGTGAGGCAAGACTTACCCTTACAGAAGCCATGCTGATTCTCCCTCAGCAAGGCCTGTCGGTCTATGTGTTTTGAGATCCTATCTTTGATGAGGCATTCCACCATCTTACCCGGTATGGATGTTAGGCTGACCAGCCTATAGTTTCCCGGGTCCCCCCTCTTTCCCTTTTTAAAGATAGGCGTGACAATGTGTGTAGGAGAGTGATTTCCAACCCCCATTGAAAGAAAGTCCCATGATGTTTAATGGGGCTTATTCCCAAATTAGCATGGTTGGGATTGCCACCTATGGCTGCAATCCTATGCCCACTTTCCTAGCAGTAAGTGCAATTGAGCACAATGAGACTTACTTCTGAGTAGACATGCCTAGGCTTGTGCTGTAAGCCTGCTTGCTTTCTGCCTCTTTCAGTGAGTATGTGACTGGTTTGGAAGAAGACTCTCAGCACCTGATCCGGTACAAAACCATCGCTCCCCTGGTGGCTTTGGGGGCAATTCAGCTCATCCGAACATCCTCAGAGGCAACTATTTTTTTTCGGGGGTGGGAGGAGTTCTGATGATTTATTAAATATCACCAGGACTGCTGGGTGACCAGATCTCCCATCCTTTTCTGCCCTGGGAACCCAACTCTGCTCACTTGGCAGGGATCGGGCATCTGAACTACTCTGGGTGCTGTGAAATGGCAACAGGAGGCCCGATCTGGAGGATTTGCCCCCCCCCCCAAGCTGGCAGCCAAGGGAGGTTGGAGGGGTGGAAAGGAGCACATCTGCTGTTCTGTGTGCATCTGGGAGGTGGCACTGTTTTGCTGTGCTTGTCTGAGCCGTGGCGGCCCAGTAGCATCCACTGCCTTTTGCAAGGGGTGTGTTTGTGAACCCACCTGTGCTTGAGAGTGCTGTACTCGAGGTCTCATCGAGCCTCCCCCCCCATACTTTGCACATGAAAGCTGCAGGAGCCATCTGGGCATTTCTGTAACTTCTGAATGGAGCCATCACAGATTGAGGTGTCTTGGAAATGACAACAAATAGCACCAGCCACCTCCTGAGACAGTTGCCAGAATTAAAACCCAGGACTGCCCTCTTCAGAATGCCCCTTTTTCCCCTTGTTTCGAAGGTGCTGCCCCACCAGCCATCCTCTGCCCCTCCCTTGTCCTCCT